>NC_085003.1:34062006-34082006 GCF_963854185.1 Sardina pilchardus
TGTGTTGTTGGTGTGTGAACTTGCACAACACTGGCTATTGTGTTGTTGGTGTGTGAACTTGCACAACACTGGCTATTGTGTTGTTGGTGTTGTGCTAATGTCTGGTTTCCTCCCCCCGTCCGTCGTGTGTGTGTGTGTGTGTGTGTGTGTGTGTGTGTGTGTGTGTGTGTGTGGCAGGCGTGAAGACGCCCACCCCGGCCTCTGCGTTCGTGCCCACGGGCGACGCCAACCCGTTCCAGCCGCAGGTGAAGACGCTGCCGTTACCGTCTCCGTCTCCGTCGCCCTCGGTGGACGCCAAGCAGCAGCTGCAGCGCAAGATCCAGAAGAAGCAGCAGGAGCAGCGGCTGCAGTCGCCCGGGGCGCCCAGCGACGCCCAGCAGGCCAGACGGGCAGAGACGGGCACCCCGGGACCCAGCGCCAGCCTCACCCCCAGCAGCCCCGCGCTGCTCTCGCCGCAACCCACCATCGGCATCGTCGTGGCAGCCGTGCCCAGCCCCATTACAGTAAGCTGTGTGAGTGAGTGAGTGAGTGAGTAAGCTATGTGTGTGTGTGTGTGTGTGTGTGTGTGTATATTCAGCTGTCCACACAATATGGGAGAATAATGAACAAACATTAAAGGTATGGTTTGGTGTAAACACAACCCAGGTTCTATTTATGGAGATAACAAGTTCAGTCATTTGGGAGCAAAATGGGGAGTGACACAAAGTTGGATGCTCAACAAAACGATTTATGTTGTTTCAATTAGGGAGTTGGCGAAATGTATAGTTTATTATTTTTACTTCCCTGAAAAGTTTAGGGAGGATTGTCCTCCCTTTCCTCAATGAACGAGCCTCGTCTGGTAGCTAGGGCATTGCTAGGGTACATAGGATTGTTGTTATGCAAAATAACATGGTTGCTATGGTGGTTGCTAGGGTCTTAATGTTGGTTGCTATGGCGTTGCTAGAGTAATTGAGATGGTTGGGGAGGGTGTGTTGCTATGATACATATGGTGGTTGCTATGGAAGACAGTGAGGTTGCTATGGTGGTTGCTAGGGTAATCATGTCAGTTGCTACGATCACATTACAGTGGTGGTGGCCAGGTTATTGCTAGGATAATTCAGGCGGTTGCTAGGGCATTGCTAGGATAATTGGAATGGTTGCTAGGGTGTTTCTAGGGTAGATATGGTGGTGCTATGCTAAATAACACGGTTGCTATGGTGGTTGCTAGGGTTAAAACCAGGTGTATGCTGGTCATGTAAAAATAAAGAGGTGACAGCCTGATGTGTATACAGATCATGTACATGGTTACTGTGGATCTACAAAGATTAGTTTGACATGGATTGGCTTTTACATGGCCTGTATTAACATGGATTGGCTTTTACATGGCCTGTATTAACATGGATTGGCTTTTACATGGCCTGTATTAACATGGATTGACGTAGGCTGGGTGAACCTGCACATCTACAACTGAATTGGCTTTAAAAAAAAAAAAAAAAAAAAAAAAAAGATGGGACAGCGTGGCTAGACTGGCTAGATGTGTGATTCCAATGGCATGGAACTCAACTTTATCCAAGGATTCCAACGGTACTTCATCTTTGAAAATCGGGCATTGGGTCAGAAGTTAAATGCACACACCTTCACAGACACACACAGCCCAGCTTCATAATTAGGCAGATTGTTGCTGTATGTATGCTATGTTATAGTTATGGTTATGGTTATATACTCTCCTGTTGCACTGCATTGTTCACTTCACCTGTTTTTTTTTCAATAAAAACTTTTAAGTGGAAATGTGACCTATTATTAGTGACTGGTATCAGCCCTAGACCTGCCTCTCCCCACACCTTAGTTAAGAGGAACTCAGACCGTTGCAATGTCTGAGCATGATCTGATTGGTGTTTGTTGCTGTATGTATGTATACTGTATCTATGCTGTATGTGATCTCCAGTGTGTGTGTACAGTAATGACGTCTCCTCTTCTGCGTAGGTCCAGAGGAATCGTCAGCCGATGACATCACCCAGCCCGGTGGGGGCGGCCGAGGGCAAGATGCTGCCGGTCAACTTCCAGGTGGTGACGCAGCAGGTCAAGCAGTGCCCCAAGACGCCGCAGAACGTTCCGGCGAGCCCCGTGGGCGACCGGCTGGCGCGCCACCACCACCGCTACGCCCAGATCCTGCCCAAGCCCTCCGCCACCAGCGCCATCACGCTGCGGTCGCCGCCAACGCTGCTCATCACCAACAGCCCCATCAAGACCGTCATGCCCTCGCCGCACGTCAGCTCCCTCAACGTGGTCAAGATGACCACCATCTCCCTGGCAACGGCCAACACCAGCGGCGCTGCCACCACGCCCACGCCTCTGAGACCCGCCTCCGCCGGGGTGAGCAGCAGCAGCAGCAGCAGCAGCGCCGCCCTACAGGAGGACCAGAGCAGCGCGGGCCCGACGGCGATGGCTGCCCAGGGGGCGTTAGTGAGGGCAGGGGTGTCTGGCTCGTCGTCAGGGGAGACCAGGGTCAGCGGGGCGGACGGCGGCGGTGGCGGCGAGGAGAAGGCGGGGCTTGCGGACGGCACGGCGGGCCTGAGGAGCGAGAGAGCCACTAAGCACCGCGCCGTGAGTGAGCCGTCGCTGGCCAAGGGGCCGCCGGCAGCCGAGCGCGTCACCAGGGCCAAGAGCGACTCCTCCACCCCCACCCCCCCCATCTCCTCCGTCGCCTCCGTCTTCTCCGTCAGTGGGCACGGCAGCATCAGGGAGGGGTCAGAGTGCGCGCTCTACCTCTCCGTAGCCAATCAGAGCGCCGGCGTGGTGACCTGCTCCTCTGTCTCCGCCCCCGTCTCCTCCCCCCCCGCCAGGAGTCCGCGCAAGCGCTCCTCGTCCGCCCTGGAGACGCACGTCATCCCCGTCAAGCGCGTCTTCATCTCCCAGCAGCCCCTGGACACCTCCGCGGACCCCTCCAGAGGAAGCGGCGTTGGCGTTGGCGTCGGGGCGGGGGGGAAGAAGACGGCGCGCCCCGAGAGCGCCCCCTGTCGGGTGACGCTGAAGAACAGCACCCTGCAGCCCGTGCAGATCCTCGCGCTCTCCGACACGCCCACTCCCGCCCCCGTCAGCCAATCACAGGAGGCCTCCGTCGCCGTCGCCGCTGCCACAGACCCCGCCCAGTCCACCGGCGCCGCTACGCGGTCCGATACGCCATCCCTCCTCCTGCCCATCGCCGCGGCAACACAACCCCCGCCGACGACGACGCCCCGAGCCCTGTCGCTGGAGCCGGACGCCAAGCGCAGCCTATGGGACGGTCCGGCTGGGCTGGGGGCGGAGCCCAAGCTGATGACCTCACAGCTCCACGCGGCGGTGGAGCCGGACGGCGGTCAGCTGGGTCTGGTGGACTTTGTGGGCGGCGGCTCCTCGGCGGGCGGCATGGACTACTTCCCGTTTGCGGACGACGACATGACGCAGGACAGCATCGTGGAGGAGCTGGTGCAGATGGAGGAGCAGATGAAGCTCAGCGGTGGCCTGCACCACCACCACCAGCACCAGCAGGGGGCGTCGTACCTCAGCTGCGTGCAGCTCGGCCTGCAGGGGGTCGTGACCTCCGCCGGACACACGCACACACACACACACACACACACGGCCTCCTCGTCCTCCGCCTTCTACCACTCCGCACACAGCAGCACCACCCCCGCGCACACACCCACCCCCACCCCGACCCCGACACCCACGCCCACCCCCACCCCCACCTCCGAGATGCTGCCGGGCGCCCACAGCTTGGCGCGGGAGAGCCCCTGCTCGCGCTTGGCGCCCGTCACGCCCGTGGACGGCCTGATGGGCGGCGGGCGACACACTCCGATCAGCACGCCGCTGTCCAGCTGCAGCAGCGTCCCGCCGAGCCCCGTGGAGTGCCGCAACCCGTTCGCCTTCACGCCCATCAACTCCAGCGTCACCGGTTACCACGACGGCAGCGTGGTGGTGTCCAGCAGCCCGGTGAAGCCCATGCAGCGGCCCATGGCAACGCACCCCGACAAGGCCAAGCTGGACTGGATCACCGGTCGCTACGGCAACGCTGCGGCCGGCGACACCTCGCCCTCCTCCTCCTCCGTCTCCATCCTGCCCAGCTACCAGGACCTGGTGGACGACCACTTCCGCAAGCCACACGCCTTCGCCATCTCCGGCCAGGCCTTCCAGGCGCAGACGCGCCAACCAGTGGCCGTGCCAGTCTCCCCCGTGCCCCAGACGCAGGCCGCCGCCACTGGGCAGAGCAAGCAGGAGAGCTTTGCGGTGCCCGCTCCGTTGGACGGCAAGCCCGGGGGCAGCGCCACGTTCCGCTGCCGCAGTGTGAGCCCGGCCGTAGTACGTCAACGGAACCTTAGCGGGAACCCTGGCGGCGGTGTTTCCGCTCCCCCCAGAACCCTGGCGTCGCCCTTCAGCTCGCCGCTGACCTCGAGCGAGGTGCTGGGCATCCTGTCGGGCGGCCGGTCGCTGGCGAGCGCCAGCAGCAGCATGATGGCGCAGCGCAGCCAGTCGGTGCCGCTGAACGTCATGATGGCGTCGGAGATGCTGCCCCTCTGCGTGCCCGGCGGGTCGGGCGGCGGCGCCAAGATCGCCAACGTGCTCCTGAGCAAGATGGAGGTGGACGTCGTGGACGACGCGGTCCGAGGCCTCGGCGTCAACAACCTGCCGTCCAACTACACGGCGCGCCTCAACCTCACGCAGATGCTGGAGTCCGGCGCAGCCTTCCCCTCCGGCGCCGCCCCCGTCGTCACGGCAACGCAGCCCGGCCCCGCGGCCTACGACTTCCAGAAGCCCGTGTACCTCATCAGCAGCCACGGCCCGCACACCGCCTTCTCCGCGGCCGCAGACGGACAAGCACAAGCCGGGTCCTCCGAGCCCACGCAGGAGCAGCAGCTGCAGCTGCAGGAACACAGCTTGCTGCAGGAACAACTTCAAGAACAGCTACAAGAACAGAGCTTGCTG
This sequence comes from Sardina pilchardus, assembly GCF_963854185.1. NCBI lineage: Eukaryota > Metazoa > Chordata > Actinopteri > Clupeiformes > Clupeidae > Sardina > Sardina pilchardus. Next base: position 34,066,945 of record NC_085003.1, read on the forward strand.
CAGGAACAACTTGAAGAACAGCTACAAGAACAGAGCTTGCTGCAGGAACAGTTACAAGATCAGAGCTTACTGCAGGAACAACTTGAAGAACAGAGCTTGCTACAGGAACAACTTCAAGAACAGAGCTTACTGCAGGAACAACAGCTGCAGATACAGGAACAGAGCTTACTGCAGGAACAGCTACAAGATCAGACCTTACTGCAGGAACAACAGCTGCAGATACAAGAACAACAGCTGCAGCTACAGGACCAGCTACAAGATCAGACCTTACTGCAGGACCAGCTACAAGATCAGAGCTTACTGCAGGAACAGCTACAAGATCAGAGCTTACTGCAGGAACAACAGCTGCAGCTACAGGACCAGCTACAAGATCAGAGCTTACTGCAGGAACAGCTACAAGATCAGAGCTTACTGCAGGACCAGCTACAAGATCAGAGCTTACTGCAGGACCAGCTACAAGAGCAGAGTTTACTGCAGGAACAGCTACAAGATCAGAGCTTACTGCAGGACCAGCTACAAGAGCAGAGTTTACTGCAGGAGCAGAGTTTGCTGCAGGAGTCGGCGTTGCTGCAGGAGTCGGCCTTGCAGCTGCAGGGGGAGGTGCTGCTGGGGGGGGAGGAGGCGCATCAGCGGGAGGAGCAGGAGCAGCTGGACTTCAGCAGCACGGTGAAGGACCTGCTGGGGGAGGACGGCCTCCACCCGAGCTCGCAGCTGGTCGGCCAAGTGGCGTCGGAGCTCAACGCCGTGGCGTCCGACTTCTCGGGCGACCTGCGACTGCCCTCCGACCTGTCCAGCAGCATCAGCGACCTGAACACGCTGGACGCCAACCTGCTGTTCGACCCGGGCCAGCCGCAGGACTCGTACGAGGAGGCCACGCTCGAGGAGCTCAAGAACGACCCGCTCTTCCAGCAGATCTGCAGCGACTCGGTCAGCTCCGCCGGATTTGATTGGCTGGAGAATAAGGACCAGCCCACCGTGGAGATGCTCGGCTGAGCGCTGAGGCATCTCCGGCCGCTTTTTGTTTTTTTTTACTTTTAAGTGTTATTTATGAGTTCTGTTTGTTTGTTTGTTTGTTTGTGTCTGTGAAGTATGTGTTTTTGTACTTTTAAACGTGTCTCACTACAGCAAAAAGCTGGACTCCTGCTGGTGTCCGGTGTGAAGTGCCAGTGGCGTCGAGAAGGCCTCACAGGCCACAGGCTCGTTTCCGTCTGTGCCGTTGGCTTGAATCTCTCCTGTCTGTCAGTACGTTTCCATCCCCCCCCCCCCCCTCTCTCTCTCTCTCTCTCTTTCTCTCTCTCTGTTTCTCCATCTCTCTCTCTCCTTCACTGAGCACCTGAACTGGTCTAAACTGTTCAGACGACATATGATCTTTTTTAGATGGAACTCTTAGGTGCAGGCCACTGCTCAGAAACGCAGTCTGCACTCGGCCCCTGTGCCCTGCAGTGCCCCCTGGTGTTGGCCTCAGGGGAGACCTCCAGAGTGCCCCGTAGTGTTCAGCCTCAGCGGGGACCTCCAGAGCGCCCCCTGGTGGACTGGAAGATGCAATACACTTGTCCTTCTCCAGCTATAGATTATTGGCTGAACTGCTGTCTGTTAAAAAGAAAGACGTCACTGACAAAACAAAATGCCTTTATGACCCTTAAAGATAAGAAGGAGAGAGTGCACAGGGGTGTGCGGCCCTTGAGGGAAGAGTGCAAGGCCACAGGTGAGCTGTGCCACAGGTGAGCTGTGCCACAGGTGAGCTCTGCCCCTGGGCCGCAGGTGTGTCCTGGATCTCAACAGGTGCTACTAGGTGCTGATATGATGATGATATGTCATCACCTTAATTGGTCACAGTCCCATGAACAATAAATAGATACCTTTTGGAATGGCCATAATAATAGCAGTTTGACTGTTGACTATAAATAGTGAAGAAAAGTGTTTCTTTTCGTTTTGCTTTGCTTTCGATTCTGTATAGTGAAATAATGTGAAACTCTTCTGTAAGGAAGTGGTGCTGGTCGGGTTGCCTTACCTGAAGTCCGAGGCCCTGCAGTGCCACAGGTGAGCCGTCCGGGCACATGCCCGCGAACCCTCCTGCTGTTTTTAAAAAAGAGACTTTTGGCTCTGGGGTGTCCACTTAAAGGGACATGTGGGTCTGTGTGTGTCCACTTAAAGGGACATGTGGGTCTGGGGTGTCCACTTAAAGGGACATGTGGGTCTGTGTGTGTCCACTTAAAGGGACATGTGGGTCTGTGTGTGTCCACTTAAAGGGACATGTGGGTCTGTGTGTGTCCATTTAAAGGAGTGTGCTGGTCTGGTGTGTCCATTCCAGTTCCATGCTGAGATCCTGTCAGTGTGCATGTCCCTGGACTGGTCTGCCCTTAGAGTGAGCGAGCGGTGTTGACCTGTGAACTATCAGAAGCCTGTTCTTGAGTTAGCGGTGTTGACCTGTGAACTATCAGAAGCCTGTTCTTGAGTTAGCGGTGTTGACCTGTGAACTATCAGAAGCCTGTTCTTGAGTTAGCGGTGTTGACCTTTGAACTATCAGATGCCTGTTCTAGAGTTAGTGGTGTTGACCTTTGAACTATCAGAAGCCTGTTCTAGAGTTAGCGGTGTTGACCTTTGAACAGAAGCCTGTTCTAGAGTTAGCAATGTTGACCTTTGAACTATCAGAAGCTTGTTCTAGAGTTAGCGGTGTTGACCTTTGAACAGAAGCCTTCTAGAGTTAGCGCTGTTGACCTTTGAACAGAAGCCTGTTCTAGAGTTAGCGGTGTTGACCTTTCAACTATCAGAAGCCTGTTCTAGAGTTAGCAGTGTTGACCTTTGAACTATCAGAAGCCTTCTAGAGTTAGCGCTGTTGACCTTTGAACTATCAGAAGCCTGTTCTACTGAGACATCTTGTCTGGTGCAGCTTCAAGATCCAAGTGTTGGGATCTGAACTGTGATGTGAAAGGTCAGATGCTATGGTGATGAACTCGGAAATCTCAGCACTACGATGAAGGATTCTGACATTTTTAGTGAGATCTGAAATTTCAGAGACGTGGAGATGGATTCTGAACCGTCTGAAAGTAGACCTGAAATATCAGAGATGAATTCTGAACCGTCTGAAAGTAGACCTGAAATATCAGAGATGAATTCTGAATCTTCTGTAGTAAGAGCTGAATTGTGAGTTGTGAATTCTGAATTGTCTGAATATCTGAAATATCAGTTGTGAATTCTGAATTGTCTGAGGATCTGAAATATCAGTTGTGAATTCTGAACCGTCTTAAGTAAGAGCTGAAATATCAATGGTATGGTGATGAAGGCAACGTCGGTGTTCCGGTTACAGGTGGTGTAAAAGTCCAGCTTCAGAAAGTAAAAGTCCAACCATGTATTGGTTATACCTGAGCACTTAACACAGGTGATCTCACCAATCAGCTGCTCTCCCTGAGCACTTAACACAGGTGATCTCACCAATCAGCTGCTCTCCCTGGCTGAAGAGTTGTGCTAATTAGAATCAGCTGGTTGAAGTGAACGGTTGGCACGGATCCGTGGGAGGCCTTCCCGCTCTGAAGCTGGACTCGTCCGCCTCTGCTGGCTAGAGCTGCTGGGCTGCTGTTCTGGTTACAGGGGTTCTGGTCGGCGTTGGGTCCACAGTGCAGACGGGTCCGAACCGGTTCCGGGTGATGTGGTCAGAGCCTTACATCATACCAAAGACCAGCTTCTGCCAGAACCGCTTGAGGAGTCCGAGCTCACTGGAGCGAACCGGAACCGGAACCGGAACCGGTCCAGAAGGACCCGACATGGCGGGCGAGACGGGTCATCAGAGCACACACACGGGCCGGCGATCAGAACCGTGATGAGCAGGTCCACTTCTCCACACATGGGCCGGCGATCAGAACCGTGATGAGCAGGTCCACTTCTCCACACATGGGCCGGCGATCAGAACCGTGATGAGCAGATCCACTTCTCCACACACGGGCCGGCGATCAGAACCGTGATGAGCAGGTCCACTTCTCCACACATGGGCCGGCGATCAGAACCGTGATGAGGCAGCAGGATGAGCAGGTCCACTTCTCCACACATGGGCCGGCGATCAGAACCGTGATGAGCAGGTCCACTTCTCCACACATGGGCCGGCGATCAGAACCGTGATGAGGCAGCAGGATGAGCAGATCCACTTCTCCACACATGGGCCGGCGATCAGAACCGTGATGAGGCAGCAGGATGAGCAGATCCACTTCTCCACAGTGTGTGAACGCTGACTCAGCAGTCCTACAGTACAAAGGCTAAAACGCCGACTCAGCAGTCCTACAGCAGTCAGCTGTGGGCTGGAGAGCATGGGGGGGGGGGTGGGGGGGGTTGGGGGGTGGTCTTATGGGGGGGGGCACTATTGGGGGTGGAGTTATGGGGGGTTGGAGTTATGGGGGGGTGGAGTTATGGGGGTTGCACTTGTTAAGACTTTTAGCTTGTGTAGTCATGAAGCTGGATATCAAGGTCCCATGTGTACAAAGAGCATCGTCATACAACCCATAATTTAAAGACACTGTACTCCAGTAATCATTTCTAGATAGGTCTGATTGCCCTTAAAATATATACATATATAACTATATATATATATATGGAAAAAAAAAACGACTTGATGGTATTGGGTGTGAGGGCAGGGGATGTGGATGTGCTGTATGTAACCTGGCTTCTGTATTGTGCAGTATTGCTGTCTGTTTGGTCTCTAGCTTGCTGATGTCTCTTTTTCTTTGTCTGAGAGTGTTCTGGTCTCAGTAGCAGACGTGACGTGTTTTTCAGAGAGAAGAGCAGTAGCATGGGTTATTAAGAAAAAAAAGAAGCAAACTGGCGTATGTGTGTGTGTGTGTGTGTGAGTGAGTGCGTGTGTGAGCGCATATGTGTGTGTGTGAGTGTGGAATGTAGCTTAGTTCTGACATGCGAGGACCTTTCACTGCACACCCTGGAGATGTCCATGGGTCCTGTGTGTGTGTGTGTGTGTGTGTGTGTGTGTGTGTGTGTGTGTGTGTGTGTGTGTTCACTGCACACCCTGGCGATGTCCACGGGTCCTGTGTCCTCCTACTCTCTGAGGCTCGACTTATTGCACTAAATTTTTTTATGAGTCATGGCTTTGCCACATCTTTAAGGACAAATCTGTCGACTAAAGCCTGCAAAAATATTTTTTATGAGGAATTTCCGAAGCGATAACCGTGAGAAATGTGCTCGAAAAACGACAATGCCCAATTGTCTGGTGCGTCCACACACCTAATCTCAGTGAGATGCAGCTCTCCCGTTCTCATCCTCGAGAATACGAACCATTTCAGCGCGACAGCGAGCCGGAGGTGGACAGCCGATCGAGGACCTGCTTCACCCTGTTAGGAAACGATTGTATGTGCGCATGTGCATTGAGAATATCGACTCGCATTAATCCGGGCCTGGACCTGGAACACACACAGCGAAAGGTGTTGCTACTTTGAGTAAAAACTTACTTGCATCATATGTTTACCAAGTTAATGTTGTTCTCTGTGTTTAGTTTCTGAATGTTATCTTTGTTTTTACATTCATTTTGATAGTGGATGCCTTTGTGGAGAAAGCTGTACATATTTTATATTTTTGTTTTGGGGGCATTTTAATAAGGCTCTGGCCTTGCCTCCGTATGTAAAATGTGAGTATATATATATATATGAAGGAGAAGGCCACAGTCTCCTGGGTCCTAGTGCTCGACCTGCTCAGTCTCAGGTGGGCTCGTAGGTCTCTCTCTCTCTCTCTCTCTCTCTTTCTCTCTCTCTCTCCCTCTCTCTGTGTCCATGTTTTTCTAGCGCCCCCTGGTGTCGGAGGCCTCTCTTCTCTGGTGTCCCGCGCGGGTCGGTTCTGTCCGGCCCGCGGCTCCCCTGTGTCCGTGTGTGTGGCGGCTTTTGTCAGGTGTGTGTGCAGCTTCACGTGCCGTAGCTTGTTCATATTGCAGACGCCGCTCAGCTGCTTCTCTTTCTTTTCAACTCAAAGTTCTCCCAGGTGAGATTTTTTTAAGTGGTTTTGAAAGCCAATAAACATTTTTGTAAAGAATGCCCGTCTCCGAAGGTCTCTGAGTTTTGTCTTTGTGAGTAATGCTGTGTGTGTGATGTGTGAGTGTAATGTGTGTGTGATGTGTGAGTAATGTGTAAGTAATGTGTGAGTAATGTGCAATGTGTGAGTAATGTATGTGTGTAATGTGTGAGTAATGCTTTGTGTGTGAGTGTGACGTGTGAATAATGCTGTGTGAGTGATGTGTGAGTAATGCTGTGTGTGTGAGTAATGCTGTGTGTGTGAGTAATGTGTGTGTGAGTAATGCTGTGTGTGTAATGCTGTGTGAATAATGTGCGTGTGTAACGTGTGTGTAATGTGTGTGTGTGATGTGTGTGGTCCAGTTGCATGTTTGTTTGTTTTGATTTTTCGCAGCAATCAGAGTGTCTCCTCTCACCCCACGGCAAATCCTCCAGAGTGGCCCCTCCCACAGAGTAACCTTGGCAACCAGCTGCTCTTGCGCTAAAGCTAAGTGATCGCTTCAGAGACACACGCTATTGGCCACCAACAGCTAAGTGATCTCTTCAGAGACACACACTATTGGCCACCAGCTAAGTGATCTCTTCAGAGACACACACTATTGGCCACCAGCTAAGTGATCTCTTCAGAGACACACGCTATTGGCCACCAGCTAAGTGATCTCTTCAGAGACACACACTATTGGCCACCAGCTACATGATCTCTTCAGAGACACACACTATCAGCCTCCTCTGCCGTCGCTGCCTGCTGGGTGCAGTTCCTCCGTCAGCCTCAGGTCAGTGGAGGAGCTGCAGTGCTGGATCCGCCCACCAGAGGGCGTCCTGTGCCTGACAGTGTAAGCGCCCAACATTGGGATAATATAGGGCACTAGGCAGTGTGGTCCTGCTGGAGACCAGCGCTCTGCTCCCTCTGTTGGTCACGAAGGGAACTCCACCTCTGAAGGTTTGCTAGAGACTGATGACCTTATGACCTGTGATGGGTTAAAGAAGGCTACGCTATATGAGCACAACCGTATAGCACATTCATACACACACACACACACACACTCACACACTCACAACACATTCGCCTGCCTGTAAAACTACCTATGGTGTAAACACACACACACACACACAATATACTCTCTTTGTAAAAATGTATAATGGTTTATGGTGTAATTTATAGTCTTAGACTCTCAAAAGGTTGTGTTGGAAATATCACATGAATGTGTTTAGGTAAGGACAACACCGTTTGTGTTTGTGTTTCTTACACAATCCAACACATTTAAAACACATCCTTTTGAGAGTGTATATACTGTAGGTCAGTTCATGTGGCACCAGGACACACACAATATGCTAATCTCTTTATAAAAATGCGTAGTGTTTCATGGTGTAGCTTTATAGTCTGACTGGCTTATAGTTCATATGGCAGCAGAACTCTGATGGGACGGAATCCTCCAGAACCTCTTGGGTCACGTGACGCTTGTGATTCTAAGGTTCTGCAGAGAAGTCTCCTGGACCTTTTAAAGTCCGTCTTTAGCTCTGAAGCCTTCAGCAGCTTTGTCTTTGTCAGGCCTCACACACACGCACACACACACACACACACACACACACACACACACGGGCAGAGCAGAAGTAGAGGGTGATGTGGTGTGGGGGGTCAGAGGTGAAGGGTCAGTGGGGAGGGGCTACTGGTGACCCTGGCGTTGGCCGGTGCAGGGTGAGTGGGTGCGGGGCAGGTTCCCATGCTCCGCTGTATTCATCCCATGGTAATGACCTCCCCCCTCACACACACACACACACACACACACACACTGACCCTTCAGCAGCTCGCCTTCTGGCCCTCGGCCTCCTGTCACTCAAACCACTGGCCCCGCCTCTCACTGCTCTGAGGCCGATCTTGTGTCCAGGTCTGGCCAGAGACCCAGGAAGCAAACCCTCCCCCCCTCATACACACACACACACACACACACATGCAGTTCTGATGACCAGACCTATGCAGGGAGACTCTGTTCTGATGACCGAATGGTTCTGGGCGTGAAACTCCTCTGAGAGTCCATGTCAGTATGGCAGCACACACACACACACACACACAAAAATCAACCAGCTACTGTATGGAAGATGTCCCTAAACATCGCCTACATCACGGCAATAATTACAGAGTTTTGTTCGCTTTGAAGAGTCACATTTGTGAGGTCACACACTGATGTTTGAAGAGGAGACTAGCTCTCAGTCTCCGTTTTAGTTCACCCCAAAGGTGTTCTCAGGTTGAGGTCAGGACTCTGTGTAGGCCAGTCAAGTTCATCCACACCAAACTCTGTCATCCATGCCTTTATGGACTTTGCTTTGTGCACTGGTGCACAGTCATGTTGGAACAGGAAGGGGCCATCCTCAAGCTGGGCTTGGCCTCTTAGTTCCAGTGAAAGGAACTTAAATGCTTCAGCATTAACCAAGAGATTTTGGACAATTCCATTCTCCCAACTTTGTGAGAACAGTTTGGGGATGGCCACTTCCTGTTCCAACATGACTGTCCACCAGTGCACAAATCAAGGTCCATAAAGGCAGGGATGACAGAGTTTGGTGTGGATAGACTTGACTGGCTAGTACAGAGTGCTGACCTCAACCCAATAGAACACCTTTGGGATGAATTAGAGCAGAGACTGAGAGCCAGTCACCTCGTCCAACATCAGTGTGTGACCTCACAAATGCGCTTCTGGAGGCGATTCGTGGTTCGTGATATCAAAAATCCTATATCACGCTCCTAAACCTTAGTGGAAAAGTCTTCCCAGAAGAGTTCAAGCGGTGCAAAGGGTGGACCAATGTCATATTAAACCCTATGGATTAAGAATGGGATATCACTTAAAGGGATAATCCGGAGTGAAATGCACTTTAGATAAATTTTCGGACTATTGGGAGTACATACGTTGAGTTGACACCAAAATCATGTCATTCGGATGTATTTTGAGAAAGTTCGAGGTTACCGTTTTTAGCCAAAACTCGTTAGCCTGGAAGTGACCCGGGCATGTCCTTTCGCCGCTACAAAACGCTATTTTTATACCTCTTCTACTGTTCCAAACAACACTACACTTACGTGGTAGTGAGTAGAGGGTCCCTAAAGCCAAACCGAAGTATCCCCACGTCCGAATGACATGATTTTGGTGTCAACTCAACGTATGTACTCCCAATAGTCCGAAAAATTGATCTAAAGTGAATTTCACTCCGGATTATCCCTTTAAGTTCATGTGGGATATCACGTAAATTCATGTGGGATATCACGTAAGTTCATGTGGGATATCACGTAAGTGCATGTGGGATATCACGTAAGAATGTCACTTAAGTGCATGTGGGAGTCAAGGGCAAGGCAGGTGACCCAATACGTTTAGCAATATAGTGTATGTGATGCGTGTACACTATATTGCACAGATGTATTGCACAGGTTATGTGATATAAATATAAATATTACAGTATTGGGTGTTAGCAGTGCAAGGCTAGAGGTGTAAACAGGTAAACAGTGCAGTAGTGAAAGTGAACAGGTAACCTAATAACAGCTAAAGTGCAAATGCCAGACAGGAGGTGTAGTTGTGTTCAGCAGACAGGAGGTGTAGTTGTGTTCAGGAGGAGGTGTACAGTAGTTGTGTTCAGGAGGAGGTGTAGTTGTGTTCAGCAGCGCTGCAACCTCTGGGGAGAGGCTGCACCTGAGCCTGCTTTTTACTCGTCTCCCTCACTATCCTCACTATCACTCACATCATTTTAAACATCTCCTGGTTTGGACAGTCTACGCAGGTGCAGGCTGGGGTGCAGGCTGGGGTGGGTGCTGGGGGTGGGTGCAGGCTGGGGTGCAGGCTGGGGTGGGTGCAGGCTGGGGTGCATGGCAGACACAGGAGCAGAGTTCTTCTTTTCACACGTGCCCTCACGGCAGCAGGCCAAGTCATCTCCCTCCAGTCCAGACACCACCTATGATCAACTGGGGAAGGCAGGTCAAGTTCTGCTTTAGTGCTGGACTTCCATACATAGGTCAAATAGTTTGTAAATATGAGGAAGAAATACAGCTGGTGATGGTGGAAGCTTTTCCTGGAGGCCTCAGCTCAGCTGATGGGGGGGGGGGGTATGGGAGGAAGTCATTAGTGTTGGGCCCTAATCATGCAATTTAACTGGACATGTGGACTCTACTCAGTTCAGTTTACCATTTCATAGTATAGGGTTAGTAGCCTATGTGGGGAAAGTAATTGGCTTATTGGCATGTTTAATGTTTTACTTAGAAAAGAAAAAGGAGGTTTTAGATGCGTCGCACACGTTCATCACAAAACAGCAGAAACACTTCTTTGCTGTGCTGTGCTGTGACGTGGTGTGCAGTGCTGCGCCCTGTGCGCTATTCTGTGCTGCTTATACACCGTGGCGTGTGTGAATCTGGGGGACTTTGGAAGGGATGTATGCAAATATCTCTCCTCTGATCAAACAGCTGGGCCGCTATTGTGTCCCCGTGAAAGGACCGGGGGTTGGTCATCGTCAATGGCATGCGCCCACTCGATCGATACGCGCACTCGTTGGACAGCTGACGACTCGCCGTCGATATCTGACCATAATTACTCAGGTTTTTAGGCTTAAAGGCAGCTGGGCCAAGGAAATATGGCCGACGTTAGCAATGTTCATATAAAATGAATCATTTTATACCAAATGAGACTGCTTGACGACTCATAAGGCTATATATAATGTTGGGTAGTTTATAGACTAGTCTACGCCATACTAAACACACAGCTCTGACCATGTTGACATATAGGCCCCAAAAATAGGCTATTTTTAAAAAATGGTTAAAAAATATATTAGCAACCCACAGTCTAACGAATATGAATGAGCGCGCCTTCGGCTATGAACGCCTAGTGTTCCAAAAATGTAAAATCCACTTGTTTTGGATTATGAGTGGAACTATGAGTTAGTGCTTCACATTTGGTTGAATGAAATGTGCTCGGACCAAGTCATGCAAGGTGTCTGTGGATGAAGGCCATTGGCTTGATGAGGGTGAAGGGGGAATGGGATGGTCACCGGAGGGGGAGGGGAGGGGGGGTCAGCCCCCATCTCCGGTCATCGCTGTGGCCGGTTTAGTTTAGTCTCGCTCTGGCCAGAGGATACACGCCGCGCTGCGTGAAGCGGCTCGAGCCAATATAATGAACGAAGCTGTTGAATAAATGGCGTTTATCAAAAGGGAATTAATCCGGCGCGTGCTGTTTTTATGTTTATTTCTGCCGTTGACAGGTAAGTGCACAGCCTTTCTTCTTTAAAAAACTTGATTTTTGTGTGTCTGACTGGGAACGCACTGGCTGCACAATGTCTTCCTGATTGATCGGATGTGACAAGGGAGAGAGGATAGGTCTGTTTCTCGGGTTTGGCCGAAAACAGACGATGAACATGTTTTATATTAGCCTACATAAACTTTTCCTGAAGTGAAACTGCATTTGATAGAGTTTATCATCTTGTTATTTTATTGGAGTGGTGCCCTGTCCTTCACAAACTCATAGCCTACATTGGGAAGCACACAGTAACCTGCCATTTTTAACTCTTGGGTCCAAGGTGTTTATGTCTGTGTGGTCTCCTAACAGCGGAGAGAGTGTTTTAAATGCCATTACTGAAAACTTAGCCGTTTTACTTCATCACCAGCATAAATGAATAGACAGAGTAGCCTACCTCAAATCCAGTGTCATTGTCCAGTAACTGGGCTAATAGTGGGGAAACTGACCTCAAATCCAGTGTCATTGTCCAGTAACTGGGCTAATAGTGGGGAAACTAACAACTGCTTTTATCAGTTTGGGAGATTTAGATGTTTTACTCCATTGTTTGGCATAGACATGTTGTCAGTCCCTAATATTTAAATGATGGGCTTTAACTAACTAACCATTATTTTGATAGTAGATTAATTTAACAATTATTTTATTGATAGTCCCAGCTAGCTAGCCAGAGGCCCAGTGTGTGTGTGTGTGTGTGTGTGTGTGTGTGTGTGTGTGTGTGTTCGTTCAGCAGTGGCTGGTCAGTCTGTCTGTCAGCATCTGTCTCTGTGTCCTCTGGCCCGGCTGATGTGTGTGTGTGGTGTGTATCCAGGTGTGGTGTGTTTTAGCGAGCTGTCGTTTGTGACGGAGCCTCGTGACGTTACGGTCGTGCAGAACTCTCGGGTGGTTCTGGACTGCCAGGCCCAAGGAGAACCTCCCGTGGACGTCAGGTGGCTGAGGAACCGCGTGGCCGTGCGGGAGGGCGAGCATGTGCGTCTCCTGGCCAACGGCTCGCTGCTCCTCTCCCGCGCGGAGGCGTCCACAGCAGGACTCTACCAGTGCCTGGCCAGCAACACACACGGGGCCGTCCTCAGCCAGAGAGCTCAACTCACCATCGCAAGTAAGTAGCCACACCACCACCACCACCCTCCTACAGGGCAACCACAACCACCGCCACCACCACCACCCCTCCTACAGGGCAACCACAACCGCCGCCACCACCACCCCCCCTCCTACAACCACAACCGCCGCCACCACCACCACCCCTCCTACAGGGCAACCACAACCACAACCACCGCCACCACCCCTCCTACAGGGCAACCACAACCAACCACCACCACAACCACCACCCCTCCTACAGGGCAACCACAACCACAAGCACAACCACAACCATAATCCAAGCCACAATCATAACCATAAAATAATCACAACCATAACCATAAAATAACCACAACCATAACCATATCCATATCCATAACCATAATCCTAACCACAACCATAACCATATCCATATCCATAACCATAACCATAACCATAACCATAACCATAACACAACCATAATCCTAACCATAACATAACCACAACGATAACATAGCCATAACCACAGGGCCTTGCTCCATGTCTGAACTGAGTAACAGTGTTAGATGCCAAGTAGTGCGCCATATTGGACACCAGCACCATTGGACTATTGAACTTACAGATGTTTCAGCATCTGATTTAGCAAACACACACACACACACACACACACACAGACACACACACACACACACACACACACACACACACACACACACACACACACACACACACACACACACACACACACACACTCAGCCATGCGTTATAGTGATGCTGTGGACATGCCCAGTCATTGTGAAGTGTGTGGCCCAGTGCCATTGTGTTGAGCTGTGTGTGCAGTCACACAGAGTAGCATGCGTGTGTGTGTAGCATGTAGCATGCGTGTGTGTGTGTGTGTGTGTGTGTGTGTGTAGCATGTGTGTGTGTGTGTGTAGCGTGTGTGTGTGTGTGTGTGTAGCGTGTGTGTGTGTGTGTGTGTGTGTGTGTGTGTGTGTGTAGCATGTGTGTAGCGTGTGTGTGTGTGTGTGTAGCATGTGTGTGTGTGTGTGTGTGTGTGTGTGTAGCATGTGTGTGTGTGTAGCATGTGTGTGTGTATAGCATGTGTGTGTGTGTGTGTGTAGCATGTGTGTGTGTATAGCATGTGTGTGTGTGTGTGTGTAGCATGGTGTCCATTTAGTGTGACCCCTGTATTCAGCGCTGCCCTGAGCTGAGGGGCCACTGAGCACGGACGCTTTGTTGGTTTGGTGTGTGTGTGTGTGTGTGTGTGTGTGTGTGTGTGTGTGTGTGTGTGTATGTGTGTGTGTGGAAGGGACAACAGTGCAGAGGGTTTGTTTGGCCTGATCCAACAGTGTCCACTGTTGTGTGTGTCCATTGCTGTGGATTTTCAGATGCGTGTGTGTTCATGTGTGTGTCCACTGTTGTGTGTGTCCATTGCTGTGGATTTTCAGATGCGTGTGTGTCCATAGATGTGTGTGTGTTCATGTGTGTGTGTGTGTTCATGTGTGTGTCCACTGTTGTTCTTTTAGGTTCTCCTGCTTCTGTTCTGGTGCTGTGAGCAGCGAGGGCACGATGTGTGTGTGTGTGTGTGTGTGTGTGTGTGTGTGTGTGTGTCCACTGCTGTGGTGTTGAGTGTGTGCTGTGGTGTTCATATGTGTGTGTGTGTGTGTGTGTGTGTGTTGAGTGTGTGTGTGTGTGAGGTGTGAGGTGACGATGCAGATGCTTTAGCAGTTAAACTGGAGAGAATCCAGTGGAGTTTTGGTGATCAATACTAACTGGTCACCGTTGAACTCCACATCACCATGGCAACAGGGGGCAGAGGTCAGGGGGAGGGACTTGCCGTCTGTCCGTGCACCCATGGGAGAGCCTGTGGGGTCAGCTGGGTCATGGGAGAGGCATTGTCCCCCTCACACACACACACACACACACACACACACACACACACACACACACACACAGGCAGATCAGGCTTTGTGTGTGTTGTGTGCAAGGGCTCATTGTTGTGGTTTGTCCTGAGGGCTGGAGTTCATGGCCACAACATCTCACACCCCAGACTGCACCTCTGCTCTGATCGCCTCACACACACACACACACACACACACACACACACACACACACACACACACACACACACAGTCATAGTTATTTCTTATAACTGGCAACACAGAAAACTGCTACATTATAATTACACACACATACACACACACACACACACACACACACACACACACACACACACACACACACAATCAGTCACTCACTAACACACACACAATCACACAATCACTCACTAACACACACACACACACACACACACACTCACTAACACACACACTAAAACACAAGCAGACACTGCTTCCTCCAGAGGCTGCTCATCCTGCCGTATTGATCAGGGTATTGGCCAGCTCAGGTCAATCGCACGCACGGTCCACACACACGTACACACACACACACTGCCCAGTGTTCTGGCCATCATCCCAACTGCCTTCGATCAGGCCGGGGTTCCCATTTTGGGTGAAGATTGGGTGGACTTTTGGGGGGTTGACCTCTGATGACCTCTGATGACCCCTGGTGACCCCTGATGACCCCTGCCCTTACTGAGGCAACCTCTGTCCTAAGTGACCTGCCCATTGATCTGGTCTTTACGGCGAGCCTGACCCACACACACACACACACACACACACACACTGACCCACAGGGGGGGAGGGGACGGTCACACGCTCCCTGACCAGCGCCCGCCAGCTGCCGTGTGTGT
>NC_085003.1:34102006-34112899 GCF_963854185.1 Sardina pilchardus
ACACTCTAGAATACACTAGCACCACACTCTAGAATACACCAGCACCACACTCTAGAATACACCAGCACCAGCACCACACTCTAGAATACTGCCAATGCTTCTCCTGTAGCTGAGAAGCAAACAATCCCTAATAATCCCTAATCAAACTAATCATCTGTTCCCCCAACCCTTCTGTCTGAACCTCTCTCCTCCTCTTTTCTCCTTCTTTACTCTTCTCCTCCTCCCTCCTCTCCTCCTCTTTTCTCCTTCTTTACTCTTCTCCTCCTCTTTTCTCCTTCTTTACTCTTCTCCTCCTCCCTCCTGTCCTCCTCTTTTCTCCTTCTTTACTCTTCTCCTCCTCTCCTCCTCTCTTCTCTTCCTCTCTTCTTCTCCTCTCCTCCTCCTCTCCTCCTGCAGTCTCAGACGCGTGGGTGTGTGTACCTGGCGGGGACAGCCTTGTTGAGGTACGAGGAGGAGCTCACGGTAGCCAATCAGCAGCCTGAGCGTCTCCGCCTGACCGGAGACTCTGGACACTACTCCCACGAGACTGGAGACTCTGGACACTACTCCCACGAGACTGGAGACTCTGGACACTACTCCCACGAGACCGGAGACTCTGGACACTACTCCCACGAGGAGAGCAGCGATTCAGCAGACACCTCACCAACAGGGCCAGAAGAACAAGAGCAACAGGAGTGTGTGTCGGAAGAGATGTCCGGTGTGTGTGTGTCGGAAGAGATGTCTGGTGTGTGTGTGTCGGAAGAGATGTCTGGTGTGTGTGTGTCGGAAGAGATGTCTGGTGTGTGCGTATCTAAGGAGATGTCCGTTGTGTGTGTGTCGGAAGAGATGTCTGGTGTGTGTGTGTCGGAAGAGATGTCAGGTGTGTGTGTGTCGGAAGAGATTTCTGGTGTGTGTGTGTCGGAAGAGATTTCTGATGTGTGTGTGTTGGAGGAGAAGTGCTGTACCGTGCCTATGGACAGTACTGGGGAGACTAGTTGCGCCTCCACAGTCTTCCAGCAGAGGGCAACGGTGGTGCATTCAGGGAGCTCCTGCCACGCCCCCCCTCCTTCCTCTCCTCCCCAGCACTGCTAGCCCTGCAGGGGGCGCTGTGGTCCACTCCAGGACTGCAGATGGCGCTGTGGTCCACTCCAGGACTGCAGATGGCGCTGTGGTCCACTACAGGACTGCAGGGGCCAGTCTTCCACAGTGCTGCTAGGCCCCACTGGGCTCAATCTAACCTCAGGAAATGGCCACTCGTTAGCGGGTGGTGGAGATGGCCACTCGTTAGTGGGTGGTGGGTTCACATAGCTTTAGACCCTACCCAGGGGTCAGTCTCAGGGGGTGCCTTCGTCTCTCCGTTCCTCCTCTTCCTCCCCATACTTGCCTAATCTCCTCCTCCTCCTCTTCCTCCCCATCCTCGCCTAATCTCCTCCTCCTCTACCTCTGCTCCTCTTCCTCCCCATACTTGCCTAATCTCCTCCTCCCTCTCTTCCTCCCCATACTCGCCTAATCTCCTCCTCCTCCTCCAGTGTTGAAGAGCAAGAGCACATGCTAAAACTCCTGCTGCTGCTGCTGCTGTTGGCCAGCAGAGGGCCGAGAGGAGTTTAGAGAAATCACGATGTGCAGCGTCCACTACCAAAGGCCTTTGGATGAGTTTGTCTCACAGGAGAGTTTTGTAAAGTGCAAGTGTGTGTTTGCAGGCCTGTCCTCCCCGCCGCGCGTGTGCCTGGTGTGTGTGGTCAGTCCACGCCACGACGCAGCGCACCGGAGAGGCTGGCCTGGAGTGTGTGTGTTTTATACGTCTCACCAAAAATGAATGTCTCCAAAGAATGTCCCAAATATGAAGCTTTATGGTGTGTGCTTTTACAGAGTTTATGCGCAGGGAGGCCCAAATATGAAGCTTTATGGTGTGTGCTTTGACAGAGTTTATGCGCAGGGAGGCCTTTTAGCTCCTACCTGCTGAATGTCTACCTCGGGTTACCATGGAAACAAATGAAGCTTTGATTTGAGAAATGCACTGCTCTGCTGTTGGTTAGGCGGAGGCTGTGGCGTGGGTGACAAACTCAGGATCAGCAGCAGTACTCATTTGTGCTTTCATTGCTACCTCGGTTACTTTTATAGGATGTTTGATTGCCTAACGAAAGTCGTATTCAAGCATGTAATTAATACTGTGCCATTTTCTGTTGACTACAGTTTATGGCTTGTCTTTATTTATTTTTATTTTGCTTTTTAATTTTCTTATTTGTTTTATTTGTAACTGGCGAGCTACAGAGATGTGTTGTTTTCTCTGTATGGTCCAGTTCTGTTGGGTTCTGTTGGGTCGGGCTTGTTTTATCAGGCCTCATGGAGAGCTCTCTGTTTGGTTCTGTTGGGTCGGGCTTGTTTTATCAGGCCTCATGTAGAGCTCTCTGTTGACGCAGTGTGCACTCTCCTTCAAAGAGAAGCTTGTGTGTGCTTTAGAATGCGCACCTTGAGGCATTCAGACCCTCATTTTGGCTTCATCTGTTGTTTATTGTTTATCTATTGTTTATTGTTTATCTATTGTTTTGGTGAAGGAGAGTTGATGTGAATTTCATTATTGATGAATATTTTGTATTTGTATTGTTGTTCATTGTTTTTAACAATATGTTTTCCCATATGTATCTTAAGTGGAAGGTTTCAGTTATCGTATAATTTGGTGATCTTTTCCCTATTTTACTTTCATCTTCTTCAAAAACAACCAAAAATAGATGTTCTGAGGTTTTCAGTCCATCGATCTTTAAAAGCTTTAAATGAAGGCCTTACTGTTGGAGGTCTTGTTATTTGATATAAATAACTCTGAATCCAAAGAATGAATGACAAGAAGCTAGATGCTACTCTTATGTAGAATATGCCAAAAAACTGTTCCCTCCAAAGAGATATCTATATTTGTGTATACATGGAAGTGCCCGAGGGGGGCGGTCGACCTTTCTGAAGTAGTTACCATAGTTACGACTTCCTTTAGGGCCAGGCCCGAGGGCGGAGCCTTGTGGCACTCCTTTGCCCAGTGTTGTAGATTGTAGAAGCTAGTGGTGTCAGATGCTACTATCCAAAGAGCTGCCTACTGCCACGCCAGAGGTGGGCTGGCCTTGATGATAATCCTTTGAGAGACGCAGTGAGGAGTGTCAATCAAGCAGAGAGCCTGCGTCCATCCATCTGCGTAATAGATACAATTAGGACCATCACAGGAAACACAGCAACACTTACAGTCATGCCCCGCCACGCTGCTCCGCTCTGCTGGAAGGAAGCGTCTGTGCAGTATCTTCTAGCGTTTCCTTGCAGCAGTGTGGCCGTGTGGCCAGCAGAGGTCAGCACAACCTCTGGTGCGCACTAGTGCAGCAGAATCAGTTTTATATTCAATTTTAGAGACACGTGATCAATGCCAAAGATTCAGCGGTCGCCACAGTGTGTTGTGTGTATTCAGTTGGGTTAGAACATTTCTTTTTCACATAATTAAGAACATTTTTGACTGCTAAATTGCCTTGTTTTTGAAAAGTGTTTCTGATCATATGTTTCCCAAAGAGTTCTGTCGCCAACCTCATGCAATACGATTGTACACATGGAATGCAGTACCAGGTTCCTATTGGTGAACCATTTTCTGTTCGTTTTGTGCATTTTTATTCCATTGATTTGAGTGTGGTTTTCTGCATGATATGAAATGGCTTCCTTGGGTTCCTCCAGTGCTGTTTGCCCCTGCTGTGGGCCCGGGGCAGTTAGGACCCAGGGGGTAACTCTGGGGGGCCCTCAGCTCTTGAGAGGGGCAAACAGCACTCCTATCACTGTTATTATTTAAGACTGCAGAGCGGTGTGGTCTCTTGTCGTTGTTCTTGTTCACGACTGCTTGTGTCTCCTGTTTGTTTTCCTCTATTTTCTCTTCAGTTCAGTTCAGTCCGAATGCATTTGTCCACAAACCATTTTTTTCTAAGCAAGAATTTACACAATTGATGCGTTGGTGTATTGTATATGAAGTCATTGTATCAGAAATATGTTCAGAGCATTGCACAACTTAATTAAAATATTAATTGAAATATGAATAGAAGTCTTTGTGTCTTGCGACTGTGTCACTGTGTCAGCTCATGTATCTCTTATGTGTGTCTGCTATGAACAACAGCATAGCCAGTCTCACACACTTACATTGCAGTCTCACACACTTACATTACAGTCTCACACACTTACATTGCAGTCTCACACACTTACATTACAGTCTCACACACTTACATTGCAGTCTCACACACTACAGCACATTACAGTCTCACACACTTACAGTCTCACACACTCACATTACAGTCTCACACACTTACATTACAGTCTCACACACTTACTGTACATTACAGTCTTTCACACTCTTCAGTACGGCCAGTCGGGCACATGGTCTGCTGGAAGGAAGCGTCTTTGCAGTATCTTCTAGCGTTCCCTTGCAGCAGTGTGGCCGTGTGGCCAGCAGAGGTCAGCACAACCTTTGGTGCGCACTAGTGCAGCAGAATCAGTTTGATATAAATTACAATTTTAGAGACACGTGATCAGAAGTCTTTCACACACTACAGCACATCACAGCACACTACAGCACATTACAGCACACTACAGCACATTACAGCACACTACAGCACATTACAGCACATTACAGCATGGGCAGTCTCTCACACACTACAGCACACTACAGCATGGCCAGTCTCTCACACACTACAGCACTGTAGCCTCGCCCATCTCCACAGACACCAGATTTGATTAGATAGATAGATATAGATAGATAGATAGATAGATACTTTATTAAGTAAGTAAGTAAGTCCAACAGTGCAACAGTACAGGGTCAAAGTCTGTGACCAGCAATAAATATGGACAATAAAGAGAAGAATGTAAGCATGGTAATGTAACAGAGATTAGGAGTGACCAGAGCGATAGATAATCATGGCTCTCTCTGACTCTGGGAGAGACCAAGTCCCCGAATCCCTGAGAAGGGTATTGGAATCAATGGCCCTTTCAATGTTGCAGATCATCCACAGGAAACCACCACACCGGCAGGCGGCAGTGATTACACGGAGACGCCATTCAGGCTTACAAGAGGAAACGAATTTTTGACGCACATCCGGGACAGAAGGGGGACACATGGAGGAAGAAACATCGTGAGCTGTGTCGCGGACAGTAATTAGGAAAAATGCGTATTGAAAAGTGTTATTTTTGTTCAGGGCCCGTTTACCCGGGTCATGGAATGATGTTCGTTCGCAACGACTGCAAGGTATTTCTTTACATCCGTAGCCTACATTTGTGTTGCTTCTCTTGGATCACTTGGTCAACGTGGGGAGTGAGCACGATTGCGTTAGCTTACAGGCTAATGGCTTAAGCTAGCTTTTACTTCTGTCGCATTTTGTGAATGATGACTTGCCATCAAGATTGTCAGTCAGTGTTACCACTTTTTTTATTAGTCTTAACCCTGTGACCAGGAAAATCACTTATTTTAAATTGAACTAAATATACGACTCAGACCGTTTGTGTGCAAGAAGTTCAGACCATCTGGTCGGAGGATGTTCGTTACGATGAAACCATAGGCTGATTATGAAATGAAACATTAACGGTAACTGGAAACTGGGGGCCTAACCTTTTGATCTGCCGTTGTTTGTATTCATCGTCAGGTGTTTCGATTTTGTAAATCAAAATGTCACAAAGGCTTCAAGAAGAAGCGCAATCCAAGAAAGACCAGGTGGACCAAAGCGTTCAGGAAAGCGTCTGGTAAAGAGTTGACAGTGGTGAGTATCGAGTACAGTTCAGACGGTCATCAGTGGGCATATAATTCATCCCAGGTGTAACAACATGTCTTGTTCTAACAACATGTCTTGTTCCATAACAGGATAACGCACTGGAGTTCGAGAAGCGCCGGAATATGCCTGTGAAGTACAAGAGAGAGCTCTGGAGCAAGACGGGTAATTGCGTCATTTGTGTTCATGTCCATTAGGACTCGATACGTTTTCACATCCTCTGAACTGATTGTGTAACTAACTCCTTTCCTACAGTGGAAGCAATGAAGAAGGTGGAAGACATCAAACGCAAACGACAGGCTCGCTTTATCATAAACAGGTGAGCATAGGCTTGGAATGTTATGCTGCTTATTCACTGCACTGATACCCATGGCCTTTTCTGCTGAGGTGTGGATATGGATAGTTGATGTTAAAAGGAAATGGCTCCATGGTGTGTTGATATGACTGAATTGTTTTGAATACAGACTAAAGAAAGGAAAAGAACTGGAGAAAGAGGAGGATATCAAGGAAGTCAAGAAAAACATCCACCTCATCAAAGCACCACATGCAGGTACGTTCAAAAACATCCCCCGTTTCACAGCACCACATGAAATTATTATTAGCATTTATCATAATCATAATGCAATATAATAAGGACACTGGGTTAGCATACTCTAATAATGAGGAAGCTGGGTTATCATAATAATGAGGAGGCTGGGTTATCGTAATAATGAGGAGGCTGGGTTATTATCATACTCTAATAATGAGGAGGCTGGTGTTCTTTGAAAGTTGTGCAGTGCCAGCCAGAAGAAATTGATAAGTTGGAAAGGGAATGTTTAAGTGAACACTAAGTGCAATTTATGTGTCTTTATTAATGGTGACTGCACTGTGGGATTTTGGGGCATTTTTGTGCATGTGGGTCCTTGTTTACATCTTCCGCTATTGTGTTCTGCTACTTATATAGTCATTGCATTCTTACTGTGCGTTCACACCAAGACCGTCAAAAGCGTCAAGAGCGCCGGAAATCATTCATTTTCTATGGAGGGTCGGCGTTACCGGCTTCAAAAGCGTTCCGGGCGTGAGCGTGGCTTCATGAGCTTCACGGGCGTCAAAAAAAAGTTGAGCCTCAGTTAACTTTATGGTAATGAGCTATGACACGGTTCGGCGTCAACTAATCAGAATGTCAAACTCGCAGGATTGCTGCTTGTGGTTTGTTCAAAATGTTTCACGTCATGGCTTTGACGCTTTCGGCGCCGAATGCACCGAACTGGGTTGAGCGTCGGGCTATGAGCTTCACCAGCGACTTTGACGCTTTTGACGGTTTTGGTCTGAACGCACAGTTATTAACATATATAACATATATGTTATTATATTCTGCTGTTTTCTTCCAGGAAAAGCCAAGGCGATGGAAGAGAAGATGGTTCAGAAGTTGCAAGAAGACGTGGACATGGGTGATGACTGAGGAGGAGATGTTGTGGTGCTGGGATGCGCCAGGCGTTACAGGCTGTACATATAGCCCTTTGCGTTGCCCACGGAGACTGGAGACTGTGTTTGCGAGCGATATTGTGTACGCTACATACCATGCTATGTACAGCCTCAGCATTCTCTCATGCTTGAGAATGGGACAAGACATTATCTTGGAAGGACAGAATGGTTTTGTGCTCTAATTATTCAGAGATTAATTTTCTCCAGAAACCTTTCCGTTGGGTTAATGAGCTATACTATTTTGTGTCCTTTTGTTTGGTGTTCATCATTTATCAATAGTACATCCTCTGCTTTAAAAGAAAGTGCTATGTTCTTTTACAAATAAACATTATGGCTGTGGTTTGTCTTGCAGTCACACTTAATGGTTGTTATAAGTTCATCATAGTGTCATTATTAGGTGATATGAGTACACACACACACACACACACACACACAGCAGATGCACTGGATTCATGGTTCTGGGGGGGATAGTCCATGTAGGTGGTTTAGTGACAAACCCGGGAAAGTTAACATGGAGGAAGTGGTAAACCACCTAATAGCTGTATGACTACATCCTCCTAACAAATCAATGACATAGCACTTGTTATTGGATATTTACCACTCCAGATTTATCACTAAACTATGTTCTTGGAAGTTGAACACCCTCAGATCTTGATTTAGTGTGTACACACAGCAGACTCCTTGTATGCATGGCTCAGACCTTTACTTTACAACAGATAATGTTCCTGCTAATCCACTCAGAAACACCACTGTGTCAGGATGAGCTGAAAGGGGCACAAGTTGAAATTCACTGAAATTCAAGTTGTGAAGACACAGGAGCCGAGCTTACGTCTGATCATCACCGGCCGCTGCGGGATTCTACTGGTAGTGCCAGAGCTCTCAGAACATTTGGTCTTGCACGCTCTAGGCGGGCTATCAATTTATAGCTCTTGGTTATTGTAATGCTTCATAACAATGTCTACAGGAATCGTGTAGCATACGGGGTCTACGTCTACTCATAGACAGTAGAGGGCCTACTGTACGGGGATCTTCCTCTATGGGTTCTTCACATTCAGCGTTTTCGCTGTACGATCGTAACGAACAGACTTCCGCTGCGATGAAACGTCATGACGTTGAAAATGGGCGGCCATTGGTACGCGTAAAATTCAATGCATTGACTGATTGCCGTGGATAGCGGGATTCAGTCTGGATTCAGTGTGTGCTGCGAGGTGGCATCAGTCCCGCTCTTTGTATTTTAGTGCTGCTTCTGTTTATCCGTGTAGTTAAGATGTCCACAGAAGCTGAAGAAGTTAAAGCAACCGAAGAAGCAACTACGGAGGAACAGCAGGTTAGAGCTGACCAGAGCACTCATGTAAAATCATATCAAGCTTCAGCTAGTAAGCTAACTAGCTAACACAAATGTTAGCTTGTCAGTGCTGTCATGCTAGCTGTGAATAGGCAGCCGAAGTTCAGAAGTGCATGGGCGAGAGCCGCAGTGATGATTTGACAAGTAGTCTGAACGGTCTCAAATCAAAACAAGATATCACACATGCATTTTAAAACGTTTAGCAGCACGATCAGGTTCAGCAGGTTCAGCTTTGATCAGGTAACGCCGACGCCTGAGAACTCAAAGCTATGCAATTTAGCAATCCTATAAAATCTGTTGGTCATTGTCTGACAAGTTTAGCGTTTGGCATATTAACGTTAATTAACTATACTTGTCTCATCAGTACGGTTGCTTACGTACGTCCTATGATCACCATCGCTAAAGTAGCTAGAATGGAAACATGCTTTTGCATGTGAGCAAAATTACACTTACGTTACAGATAGCTAAGGGTAGTTGGATGCTAGGGTAACCTCGTCTGTATTTTGGTTGCAGTCAATCCATGAAATACCTGGCAAAACTCACATGATAAATATCCTATTTGGAAAGTATTATATTTGTAAAGAATATTTAACGTCACAATCTGTCATATGTTGCCGAAAATAAAAATGCCCAAAGAATCAGCGAATGCTACATGTCAATGCAGCAAATCGATGAAGAATCGAAATAGCAATTTGATAATTGTTTTTGTCTGCTCGCTCAGCATTTGTCAAATCAAGTACAAGTATAGACAAGTACAAATCTATGCGGTGTAAGTTAGTCATGACCTTTGCCATTAGGCTGAGAATTTGCCACAGAGATGACGATACGATTCTACCTCGACATTTGGACCACTGTACAATATTATTGGAATTGTCTGATTTATGATGGTCAGTATCGGATTCGACACGCATCATGATTTATTTCTACCAAAAGTGAAAATGTACTCAGACGAGGTTGCACGCCATACTGTGGACTTCAGAAGCTGTGTTATCAGAGGACATAAATGTGTCGATACAAATTGTAAATAATAATGGTAAGTAAGTAAATATATTTTTTGTGATACTTGGTACAACAGCGACATGGCCAGTGTAGAACAGCAAGAAGAGAAGTCGACACCCAGAGTCCAATCCGGATGTGCTGAGTGCACCCAGAGTCCAATCCGGATGGTGCTGAGTGAATTCAGGAAGCGGGTGTAGAGCTCCATGAGTGTGTGTGGGAGGTGTGGGAGCGGGTGTAGAGCTCCACGAGTGTGTGTGGGAGGTGTGGGAGCGGGTGTAGAGCTCCACGAGTGTGTTTGGGAGGTGTGGGAGCGGGTGTAGAGCACCACGAGTGTGTTTGGGAGGTGTGGGAGCGGGTGTAGAGCTCCACGAGTGTGTTTGGGAGGTGTGGGAGCGGGTGTAGAGCTCCACGAGTGTGTTTGGGAGGTGTGGGAGCGGGTGTAGAGCTCCACGAGTGTGTTTGGGAGGTGTGGGAGCGGGTGTAGAGCTCCACGAGTGTGTTTGGGAGGTGTGGGAGCGGGTGTAGAGCTCCACGAGTGTGTTTGGGAGGTGTGGGAGCGGGTGTAGAGCACCACGAGTGTGTTTGGGAGGTGTGGAAGCGGCTGTAGAGCACCATGAGTGTGTGTGGGAGGTGTGGAAGCTACACATCAGCAGGACACTGCAGTAGCGAGCGCACATGACCGGCTCCTCAGGAACCAAGTGGCTGCTGCTGACTCTGTGAGCCCTCTGAGTGGCTGCTGCTGACTCTGGTGGGGATGATGATGTTCTGACGTGTGTTTCAGGAAATGGACGACACGGTGGCGAGTCCAGAGAAGACGGAGGAGGCCAAGCTGAAGGCCAGGTACCCCCACCTGGGCGCCAAGCCGGGGGGTTCCGACCTGCTCCGCAAGCGGCTGCAGAAGGGCGTAAGTTGCCACGGCTACAGTGATGTCATCAGGGCCAGCCAGTGATGATGCAGTTTGTCCTTTCTCATGTCTGGTGTGTGTGTGTGTGTTTTCTCATGTCTGGTGTGTGTGTGTGTGTGTTTGCTCCTCACAGCAAAAGTACTTTGACTCGGGCGATTACAACATGGCCAAGGCCAAGATGAAGAACAAGCAGCAGCTGCCGGCGGCCGCCACAGAGAAGGCGGATGATCCGGGCGAGCACATCCCCACCCCCCAGGACCTCCCGCAGCGCAAGACCTCCCTCATGGCCAGCAAGCTGGCGGCTGACCCGGCCCAGCACACCTGCACCTCATCCTTTCCTCTCTTCTCTTCTCTACTCTACTCCTCTCCTCTCCTCTCCTCTCCTCTTCCCATCCGCTGCTCCTTTCCTCTCTTCTCTTCTCTACTCTACTCTA
>NC_085003.1:34113099-34133099 GCF_963854185.1 Sardina pilchardus
CCTCTCTTCCTCATTTCCTCCTCCTCCTCTCCTCCCCTCCACTCCTTCCCCTCTCCTGCACAAGTGCTCTGAGCTGTGGGGAAGCAAGACCACCTCCACCATTGGTGACCAGAGTGGGCCGGTAGTGGCCAGTGCTCCATTCCTGTTGACCAGCACCGTGTGAGAATGATCTGTTATCAGCGTTACCGGCTGTGAGGGAGCCTTCTGTGTCCACCAGGCTAAAGTTAGCGTGTGCTGTAGATGTGGTGGGAGGTGTTTATACATGTTGTTATGATGGGAGTGATGGCACGGCTCTGGATGTTAGCGTTGGTACAGTGGTAGGCTAATTCCTGAGGATGTCGTCTGCATTATGAGATGTCTACCTGGTCGTCTGCATTATGAGATGTCTACTGGTCGTCTGCATTATGAAGATGTCTACCTGGTCGTCTGCATTATGAGATGTCTACCTGGTCGTCTGCATTATGAGATGTCTACCTGGTCGTCTGCATTATGAGATGTCTACCTGGTCGTATCTCACGGATTCTCTGCGCACGTGTCCGCCTCTCCGACTGCTCTGAGGTGTCGTTCCCTTTCCACCTCCACCTGGGAGCGTTCAAGACTGCTCTCTCCGTCTCCACCTCCACCTGGGAACGTTCAAGACTGCTCTCTCTCCATCTCCACCTCCACCTGGGAGCGTTCAACTCCACAGGCACTCTGAGAGTGCTCTCTCCCTCTCCCTCTCCACCTGGGAACGTTCAAACTCCACAGGCACTCTGAGACTGCTCTCTCCACCTCCACCTGGGAGCGTTCAAGACTGCTCTCTCCCTCTCCCTCTCCACCTGGAACGTTCAACTCCACAGGCACTCTGAGAGTGCTCTCTCCTCTCCCTCTCCACCTGGGAACGTTCAACTCCACAGGCACTCTGAGGACTGCTCTCTCCCCCTCCACCTGGGAACGTTCAAGACGGCTCTCTCCCCCTCCACCTGGGAACGTTCAACTCCACAGGCACTCTGAGACTGATCTCTCCCCCTCCACCTGGGAACGTTCAAGACGGCTCTCTCCCCCTCCAGTCACTCCACTTTACAAATGGCCTTACACCAATCACCCGCCTGCGGAATCTTGGGCAATATTTTGTCCTTCTGTGCGTCCAATCGGAGTGTGTGTCCGCTACGCTGTGCTCCAACTGAAAACAGCACCAGTTCCTTTCGGTTGCCTGGAAACTTGTAGAGAATGAACTCGGAGGTGTGCACACGCATTTACTGTCACATCTGTGCCAATGTTTTTGTAAATAAATAGTTTTTGCACTATACTCCACATCATGTATTCCAGCGTCATTTTAGTCATTAAAAAGTTTCATGCTTAAAGTATCCTGTCTACTAAGGACTGATATTCTAGTCATCAGAACACTTAAAGTGTTCTGTCTACTAATGAGCTGGGTGATGAGCTGGTGTTATGTGGACTGTACTAAATAACCTTCATGTTTGTCCTGTGGCGTGGACATGAGTGTAAGACCTTTAAATCAAGCAGCATTTATACCATCTGATCTGTTGGAGTCCTACATTCTCTAGAGGAAATCCTGGGCTTTTATATGTGTGTGGTTAACAACTCACAAACGTTTTTTCTTCAAAATAGACATATATTTTTCTCAATTCATAGCAACACGCGATATTACATTTCTGTTGCTAATAATCAGTTTGTTTCCTGAATATGAAAGCCTTAACATCAGTTTAGAGAGATTTCAGAAATGGCTAGTCATTTGAACACTTTACAAAGCAAATTGTATTCAGTGTCTTACAACCTAGAAGGGCGGCGCAAGGCAGGGGGCAGTTATCATATGCCACCCTAGGATGCTCCACGTACTTATGCCACCCTAGGATGCTCCACGTACTTATGCCACCCTAGGATGCCCCACGTACTTATGCCACACTAGGATGCTCCACGTACTTATGCCACCCTAGGATGCCCCACGTACTTATGCCACCCTAGGATGCCCCACGTACTTATGCCACCCTAGGATGCCCCACGTACTTATGCCACCCTAGGATGCCCCACGTACTTATGCCACCCTAGGATGCTCCACGTACTTATGCCACACTAGGATGCCCCACGTACTTATGCCACCCTAGGGTGCTCCACGTACTTATGCCACCCTAGGGTGCTTATGCCACACTAGGGTGCTCCACGTACTTATGCCACACTAGGATGCTCCACGTACTTATGCCACACTAGGATGCTCCACGTACTTATGCCACCCTAGGATGCTCCACGTACTTATGCCACACTAGGATGCTCCACGTACTTATGCCACACTAGGATGCTCCACGTACTTATGCCACACTAGGATGCTCCACGGACTTATGCCACCCTAGGGTGCCCCACACTCATCACTGTCACACAAGGGTCAGACTATGGGGTCTCCAATACAGCTCATACTCTGGGCAAGTCTCTGAAGGCCTCACAGCAAGCCATCACTGGCACCAAGGGTATGTTAGGGCTTTTGTACAAAGCCACATACAGCACTACATTGTTAAAAAGCCTACATTAAGCATAATGATAACAGTAATTATATCAACAACGATGATAATACTATGAAACGTTTTCATATTGAAAAACAAAAATATTCAAACCATAACTGTAAGAGATTAAAGTGCAAGCTTGAACAGATGAGTCTTTAAATATTTCTTGAAAGTCTTAAGTATCAGTACAAACTTTGATGCATTCGACTACAACCTGACTGAAGTTGCATGGTGGTTGTCAGTGCAGGAAGTGGATTAATAGACCAGCTGAAATACCTTTTAAGTTCATAATTCCTCCACCGGGAGACGCGCTTCAGTCATCATGGGTTAGTTCATTCACGCGTGGCAATGTCTCGTCTATCGTTCAATCAATTTATCTCCTGGCACTCCCACAATGCGCAGAGACCTCTTCAAGGAAAACTCATAGGTTACTCACGCCTTGTCCCTCTGCTTTACACGGTTCACAGAATTACGTATTTATGAATGTAGTTTTTTAAAAATCCAACTGTCGATTGAAAGACAGTGACTTAAGTTACTGGTATTGGTAGCTTACAGAGAAGTGACATGGCAGCTTCGGAACTTTACTCAAAGGTAAGTTCTGGTTCATAGTAGCATTGTAAAAGTTAGGCAACTGCATGTTTTAATGAGTAAACTAATGGTTGTTTAATTGCCTCACCTAGAAAAGTAAATATACATCAGGCTTGTTTCCGACCAGTAGCTAACATTTGGTTATGGAGTAACTCTCACAAAGGGTAGTTCAATGCGGTTAACTACTTTATTATTGTCATAAATCATGCTTTGTCTTGGTTAATCCCACACTAAGTTACAGATAATCAGTTTTACGTAGGCTGGTAGGTGTTAAGGAAAGTAACGGCTTTGCATCAGTAACTTCCGTTACTATGTTTCTCTTTGCTGGTGACACACTGTGATCAAGTAAGCTGGTATCACAAAGAGTGGAAACGCTGACAAACCAGCTAAATAGCTGTGGCCATAGAAGAGCTTAGTTCCAGCCCTGCTGACATATGGCACATGGCTCGGGATTATTGCTTAAGTTGTCATTTTGGTGTCAATATCGCTGAGCTCATCTGTCAGATAATTACGGAGATTCTCAGATTCCAGCAGGTCTCCAGTATGGCTGGGCTGCATTACCCGGGATTTCTCCTGTTCGCTTGTAGTGGCGAGGGCTGACTGTATAGACGACCTACACAGTGGAGGGTTAGGCTGGCATGACGTTGATATTTGCCCCCCCCCCCTTACCATAAACACTGTTGCATCATGGGTAAACTGCTTGCATGGCACTTGTGCTCCCAGATCACCCACAGCATGTGCAGTGGCAAGTGTCTACTCGCTAAGATCCAGTAACATGCTGGTGTAGGCAGCTGTCCTCATACCCCCCCCCCCCCCCCCCAACACCTGGTGTCCAGGCAGCAGAACTCCCCTCCCAACGCTGGTGTCCAGGGTGTGCAGTGGTATAGTCTACATACGCTGGGCTACATGTACCCACTTAAAAAGCATAACCATGGAGACACACAAACTTGACCACTCTGAGGTGCAGACAGTATTGAGTTTCCTGTGTGATTTCAATGGTGATGTGTGTGTTTGCACCTCCAACAGCATGATGTACCTGGTTACCGCCCCAAAACACCCTCAGCATGGTGTACCTGGTTACCGCCCCAAAACACCCTCAGCATGGTGTACCTGGTTACCGCCCCAAAACACCCTCAGCATGGTGTACCTGGTTACCGCCCCAAAACACCCTCAGCATGGTGTACCTGGTTACCGCCCCAAAACACCCTCTGATGGCCACAAATGCCCGTGTGTTTGTGTGAAAGGGTCTCAGTCAGTACGGCAACTTAAAATAGACAAGGATGCGCATTAACAATTGGGCTTGATCACCGTGTATACGCTACAGCTTAACTGGACTACAAAAATGTGTGTCCTGCCCATACAGCAGGAGTAGTGTGTGTCCTAAACCATACAGCAGGAGTAATGTGTGTCCTGCCCATACAGCAGGAGTAGTGTGTGTCCTGCCCATACAGCAGGAGTAATGTGTGTCCTAAACCATACAGCAGGAGTAGTGTGTGTCCTAAACCATACAGCAGGAGTAGTGTGTGTCCTAAACCATACAGCAGGAGTAGTGTGTGTCCTGCCCATACAGCAGGAGTAGTGTGTGTCCTAAACCATACAGCAGGAGTAGTGTGTGTCCTAAACCATACAGCAGGAGTAGTGTGTGTCCTGCCCATACAGCAGGAGTAGTGTGTGTCCTAAACCATACAGCAGGGGTAATGTGTGTCCTAAACCATACAGCAGGAGTAGTGTGTGTCCTGCCCATACAGCAGGAGTAATGTGTGTCCTAAACCATACAGCAGGAGTAATGTGTGTCCTAAACCATACAGCAGGAGTAGTGTGTGTCCTAAACCATACAGCAGGAGTAGTGTGTGTCCTAAACCATACAGCAGGAGTAGTGTGTGTCCTGCCCATACAGCAGGAGTAGTGTGTGTCCTGCCCATACAGCAGGAGTAGTGTGTGTCCTAAACCAATAGAATAGAATAGAATATATACTTTTTTGATCCCGTGAGGGAAATTCAGTTCTCTGCATTTAACCCAATTTAACCGAATTAGTGAACACACAGCACACAGTGAACACACAGTGAGGTGAATCACACAACCCAGAGCAGTGAGCTGCCTGCCCAACCAGCGGCGCTCGGGGAGCAGTGAGGGGTTAGGTGCCTTGCTCAAGGGCACTTCAGCCGTGGTGGACTGGTCGGGGATCGAACCGACAACCCTCCGGTTACAAGCCCGATGCGCTAACCAGTACACCACGGCTGCCCCTAAACCATACAGCAGGAGTAGTGTGTGTCCTAAACCATACAGCAGGAGTAGTGTGTGTCCTGCCCATACAGCAGGAGTAAGTGTGTTCTATTTTTTTTTTTTTTTTTAAGATTGTTTTTTGGGCTTTTTATGCCTTTAATGGACAGGACAGTAGAGAGAGTGACAGGAAGTGAGTGGGAGAGAGAGTCGGGGTGGGATCCGGAAAGGACCACGGGGCGGGAATCGAACCCGGGTCGCCGGCGTACGGTGCAGGTGCCCCAGCCAGTTGCGCCACTGCCGGGGCCGTAAGTGTGTTCTATTGAGGGTCCTGCCCAAACCATACAGCAAGCCTCTCTGTCTCTGTGTCCGTCTCCGTCTCCGTCTTCCGTCTTCCTGCAGGGTGCGCGTGTGTGGATCGCTGACCAGGTGGAGGTGTGTGTGTGTGTGTGTGTGTTCTCTCTGCAGGGTGCGCGTGTGTGGATCCCTGACCAGGTGGAGGTGTGGCGTCCAGCGGACCTGCTGAGGGCCTACACACCTGGAGACACGTCGCTACTGCTGCAGCTGGATGATGGCACCGTAAGTTACGCAGGGTGTGTGTGTGTGTTTGTGTGTGTGTGTGTGTTTGTGTGCGCGTGTGCGTCCTCAGCGCTGGGGCCACCAAGATGCCGTTTCAGGCCTCCTGCCAGCGACGGTTACAGATGTGTGTGTGTGTGTGTGTGTGTGTGTGTGTGTGTGTGTGTGTGTGTGTGCTGATTGGTTGTTGTGGTTGTCAGGAGTTGGAGCACAAGCTTGTGAAGGCCCCCCCCCTGCCCCTGCTGCCCCCCCTGCGTAACCCCGATATCCTGGTGGGGGAGAACGACCTGACGGCACTCAGCTACCTGCACGAGCCTGCCGTGCTCCACAACCTGAGAGTGCGCTTTAGCGACTCACGACTCATCTACACCTACTGCGGTACGTACACACACACACACACACACACACACACACCTCAGCTACCTGCACGAGCCTGCCGTGCTACACAACCTGAGAGTGCGCTTTAGCGACTCACGACTCATCTACACCTACTGCGGTACGTACACACACGCACACACACACACACACACACACACACACACACACACACACACACCTCAGCTACCTGCACGAACCGGCCGTGCTGCACAACCTGAGAGCGCGCTTCACCGAATCATCTACACATACTGCGGTAGGTACACACACTCACACACACACACATACATATTCACACACACACATACATATACACACACACACACACACACACACACATATACACACACACATACACATACACATACACATACACATACACATACACATACACATACACATACACATACACACACACATACACATACACATACACATACACACACACACATATACACACACACACATACATATTCACACATACACACACATACATACACACACACATACACATATACATACACATACACACACACACACACACACACACACACACACACACACACACACACATACTGCGGTAGGCACAGACTCCTGGAGCTGTTGGACTATAGACTTTGGAGTTAGCGTGTCATATCTGTCAGCTTGTTAGTGACACGGTTACCATGTCATATCTGTCGGCTTGTTAGGGACATGCTTCACCAACATGGACAAACACACTCACGTCTTTAGTTACACAATGTGTATGGGTGTGTGGGTGTCTGGTGACTTTGAAAGGTTTTTGTGTGGTAAAAATACAACCTCATATCCCAGAAGAGTTGAAGCTGTTACAGCTACAAAGGACAGACCGACGTCATATTAAACCCTATGGATTAAGAATAGGATGTGACGTCATATTAAACCCTATGGATTAAGAATAGGATGTGACGTCATATTGAACCCTATGGATTAAGAATAGGATGTGACGTCATATTAAACCCTATGGATTAAGAATAGAATGTGACGTCATATTAAACCCTATGGATTAAGAATAGGATGTGACGTCATATTAAACCCTATGGATTAAGAATAGGATGTGACTGAAGTCATATTGAACCCTATGGATTAAGATTAGGATGTGACTGAAGTCATATTGAACCCTATGGATTAAGAATAGGATGTGACGTCATCATAAACCCTATGGATTAAGAATAGGATGTGACTGAAGTCATATTAAACCCTATGGATTAAGAATAGGATGTGACTGAAGTCATATTAAACCCTATGGATTAAGAATAGGATGTGACTGAAGTCATATTGAACCCTATGGATTAAGAATAGGATGTGACTGAAGTCATATTGAACCCTATGGATTAAGAATAGGATGTGACGTCATATTAAACCCTATGGATTAAGAATAGGATGTGACTGAAGTCATATTAAACCCTATGGATTAAGAATAAGATGTGACGTCATATTAAACCCTATGGATTAAGAATAGGATGTGACTGAAGTCATATTGAACCCTATGGATTAAGAATAGGATGTGACGTCATATTAAACCCTATGGATTAAGAATAGGATGTGACTGAAGGTCATATGGGGGTCAAGACAGGTGACCCAATACCCTTTCTGAGTTGAGTATCAAACTGTGCTCCTAGACAGTGGTTATCAGAGGGGTTCCTGAGCCCATACAGTGATCTTCTTACAGACACAGATCTGGGTTCAAGCCCAAACCTGCTGCCAGTCACTAGTCTGGGTGAACCCTGCCTGACCTGCACATCTATCTCTCCTGCTTCCTGTCCACAACCTGTGGGTCCAATCACAAACTAGCTTATCCAAAAGACACACTGGATCGTTGGTCTGATTGGCTGAAGGACTGTCCAAGCGTACGGTGCGAACGATGCCCACTGATCACTCCTCTTGTGCAGTAGAAATAAAGAGCAGACTCCCCATGCTAATGTTCAGTCTTAAAAATGGAGCTTCGTATGGTGCTAGCTAGATTAGCCAGTCACCCGAATTAGACCTTAGTATGGTGCTAGCTAGATTAGCCAGTCACCCTAATTAGACCTTAGTATGGTGCTAGCTAGATTAGCCAGTCACCCGAATTAGACCTTAGTATGGTGCTAGCTAGATTAGCCAGTCACCCGAATTAGACCGTAGTATGGTGGTAGCTAGATTAGCCAGTCACCCGAATTAGACCGTAGTATGGTGGTAACTAGATTAGCCAGTCACCCTAATTAGACCGTAGTATGGTGATAGCTAGATTAGCCAGTCACCCTAATTAGACCTTAGTATGGTGCTAGCTAGATTAGCCAGTCACCCCAATTAGACCTTAGTATGGTGATAGCTAGATTAGCCAGTCACCCTAATTAGACCTTAGTATGGTGATAGCTAGATCAGCCAGTAACCCGAATTAGACCTTAGTATGGTGATAGCTAGATTAGCCAGTCACCCGAATTAGACCTTAGTATGGTGGTAGCTAGATTAGCCAGTCACCCGAATTAGACCTTAGTATGGTGATAGCTAGATTAGCCAGTCACCCGAATTAGACCTTAGTATGGTGATAGCTAGATAGCTAGTATGGTGATAGCTAGATTAGCCAGTCAATTAGATGTGAAACATTCCTCCTTTTGTTTTCTTTATCATTACACAACTTTCCCAGCATTTTGTTACCCTCATCCCAACGTTTTTGAAACGTGTTGCTGGTATCAAATTCAAAATTAACATATATTTCCCATGAAACAGTCAAATTGTTGTCTGTGTCCTTTTTTTCTAATTAATAAGAGATTTTCTGATGGTTGCATTCTGTTTTTATTCACATTTTACACAATGTCCCAACTTTTTCTGATTTGGGGTTGTATTTGAGAATGAAAAACTCAGCTTAATCATACATTGGTCCTTGTGATTGATGCATATGTACTCTTGAGTTTCATTGGTCCCTGTGATTGATGCATATGTACTCTTGAGTTTCATTGGTCCCTGTGATTGACGCATATGTACTCTTGAGTTTCATTGGTCCCTGTGATCGATACACTCTTGAGTTTCATTGGTTCCTGTGATTGATGTACTCTTGAGTTTCATTGGTTCCTGTGATTGATGTACTCTTGAGTTTCATTGGTTCCTGTGATTGATGTACTCTTGAGTTTCATTGGTTCCTGTGATTGATGTACTCTTGAGTTTCATTGGTTCCTGTGATTGATGTACTCTTGAGTTTCATTGGTTCCTGTGATTGATGTACTCTTGAGTTTCATTGGTCCCTGTGATTGATGCATATGTACTCTTGAGTTTCATTGGTCCCTGTGATTGACACATATGTACTCTTGAGTTTCATTGGTCCCTGTGATTGACACATATGTACTCTTGAGTTTCATTGGTCCCTGTGATTGACACATATGTACTCTTGAGTTTCATTGGTTTTCCTCTGCTGTTTTCAGGCATTGTGTTGATGGCGTCAATCCATACAAGTCTGTGCCCATCGTTGAATCCAAACTGTGTGTGTGTGTGTGTGTGTGTGTGTGTGTGTGTGTGTGTGTGTGTGTGTGTGTGTGTGTGTGTGTGTGTGTGTTTCTCTGCTGGCTCTCTTCAGGCATTGTGTTGGTAGCCATCAATCCATACGAGTCTCTGCCCATCTATGGCTGTGACATCATTAACGCGTACAGTGGTCAGAACATGGGGGACATGGACCCCCACATCTTTGCGGTGGCTGAAGAGGCCTTCAAGCAGATGGCCAGGTGTGCACTCCGCTCCTGACTTCTCTGATACAGTTACGCTTCTTACGTTTGTATTTGCAGTTTAACAGGTTGACCAACATGACCCCCCCCCCCCCCCCCCCCACCCCACGTACACACACACTCACACCCACCCACCCACACAAACTCACAGTGTTGAATTTACCCCCCCAGAGATGAGAAGAACCAGTCCATCATAGTGAGTGGGGAATCTGGGGCAGGGAAGACGGTCTCGGCCAAATACGCCATGAGGTACTTCGCCACAGTCAGCGGGGCGTCAGGCGAGGCCAAT
Organism: Sardina pilchardus; assembly: GCF_963854185.1. Lineage (NCBI taxonomy): Eukaryota > Metazoa > Chordata > Actinopteri > Clupeiformes > Clupeidae > Sardina > Sardina pilchardus. Next base: position 34,123,356 of record NC_085003.1, read on the forward strand.
ATCGAGGAGCGTGTGCTGGCGTCCAGTCCCATCATGGAGGTGAGGACACGGGGGAGTCGAGAGGCCTGGACCGTTTCCGCTAGTTGCCTTCTGTTTAGTTTGGTTTGGTCAGTTAAACTATGAACTTCTGAGGTGGTTTAGTTTATAATCCCACGTTAAAAAGGAAGTACGTTTACTTCCAAAGCACCTCTACGACTGCCAGTACTGGCCAGAGTGCCTCTTCTCCTGTGTTGTTCTCATTGTCTGAATGTTGTGTTCTGGTCGTTTTCTGGTCGTTTCTTGAATGTTGTGTTCTGGTCGTTTTCTGACTGATGTGTGGAACAGTACTATTCTCCACAGGCCATTGGGAATGCCAAAACCACCCGCAATGACAACAGCAGCCGCTTTGGGAAGTACATTGAGATTGGGTTTGACAGGAAGTACCAGATGATGGGGGCCAACATGAGGACGTACCTGCTGGAGAAGTCCAGAGTCGTGTTCCAGGTGAGTGAAGTCCAGAGTGGTGTTTAGTCCAGAATGGTGATTAGTCAAGAGTGGTGATTAGTCTAGAGTGATGTTTAGTCTAGAGTGGTGTATAGAGTGGTGTTTAGTATAGAGTGGTGTTTAAAGTGGTGTCTAGAGTGGTGTATAGAGTGGTGTATAGAGTGGTGTATAGAGTGGTGATTAGAGTGGTGATTAGAGTGGTGTTTAGAGTGGTGTTTAGACTAGAGTGGTGTTTAGAGTGGTGTTTAGACTAGAGTGGTGTTTAGACTGGAGTGGTGTTTAGACTGGAGTGGTGTTTAGAGTGGTGTTTAGACTAGAGTGGTGTTTAGAGTGGTGTTTAGACTAGAGTGGTGTTTAGACTAGAGTGGTGTTTAGTCTAGAGTGGTGTCCCAGGTGAGCGTTGCTTGCTGCACTCACAGCATTAGTGTGTTTGCCGGCATGTTGCAGTACATGCTTCTGCCATATAATGGGTGATGTTTTTAGTGATGTGTCTGCACAGAGCGTCTCTCAGGCGAATGTCTAATTAAACCCTCAGGCAGACACAAGGCTGTGAGTCACTGTGGGCCTCTCCCTTCCTCTGTAGTCAGTAAGCATATAATGCAATATAGAGGGCCGTCGAGTGTTTCCTCTGCCTCTACACACACACCAGAGAGCTTTGATCCTCTACGAGATGCTTGCACAAAGGAGACTCGGCATGAAACTAGATTAGGTGGAAAAGATCAGATCTGTTTCCAGCAGGTCAGCTATTTTAGAGCAGGAGTTATTTCTGGAATGATGTGCTATGTTTGCAAGCATCCAGTGTTCCTGAAGCAGCCCCACTGGAGTAAGGGGTTTAATAATACCTCATGCTAAACACTCCTCTTTCAGTGCTAGAACAAAGTGCTTAATAACAACTATTCCAATGGGTTCAGTACATGTGAGAATAGCTAATAGCACTTAGCCATGGGTTCAGTATAATGTAGCTACAGTAATATCACTTAGCCATGGGTTCAGTATATAATGTAGCTAATAGCATTTAGCCATGGGTTCAGTACATAATGTAGCTACAGTAATAGCACTTAGCCATGGGTTCAGTATAATATAGCTAATAGCTAATAGCACTTAGCCATGGGTTCAGTCACAGTGCATAATGTAGATCTAGCATCTAGGTAGTAAGTCACTGTGGATATCAGATGTCTGTTGAATGTGTCTGTTGAATGTGTCTGTTGAATGTGTTTGTTGAGTGATGTGTCTGTTGAGTGACATGTCTGTTGAATGATGTCTCTATAGGCCAGTGAGGAGCGGAACTATCATATATTTTATCAGCTGTGCGCTTGCTCTCACACTCCTGAATTTAAGGACCTGAAATTAGGTATGTTCCATCTCAAGCAACACTCCCTTTCTGTTTCATTAAGTCTCTTCAGAATCAAGTCCTCTAAATCAAGCTCAAATAAAGAATAGAGGGGTGTGTGTGTGTGTCTGTGTCTGTGTGTGTTATTGTTGGGATTGGTCAGCTGAGTGTGTGTGTGTATGTAGCATAAAGTCATTTGTAGAGATTACCATAGACAGGAATAGAATTGGAGTCACATGTTTTGAGGAGTATTTGTCCTCTCTAAGGCCGGGCAGATGACTTCCATTTCACCAACCAGGGGAAGAGCCTCGTAATAGAGGCAGTGGACGACGGGAAAGAGATGACTGCCACCAGGAGGGCTTTGACCATGTTGGGTAAGGACATTAACCTGGTGCACACCCATCCTAGCATATCCATCCATCCATCCCTCCATGCCTCTATCTATCCATCCATCCATCCATCCATCCATGCATGCCTGTCCCTGAGCTTAACTCTCAGCCCATGTACAGTATATGTGTTGAATATGCCCATATGTCTGTGTTGAACGTCCCCATATGCATGTGTTGAACATGCCTGTAACTCTGTGTTGAACGTCCCCATGTGTGTGTGTTAAACGTCCCCGTGTATGTGTGTTGAACGTGTCCATGTGTGTGTGTTGAACGTCCCCATGTGTGTGTGTTGAACGTCCCCGTGTATGTGTGTTGAACGTGTCCATGTGTGTGTGTTGAACATGCCCATGTGTTTGTGTTGAACGTTCCCATGTGTGTCTGTTGAACGTCCCCGTGTATGTGTGTTGAACGTGTCCATGTGTGTGTGTTGAACATGCCCATGTGTTTGTGTTGAACGTGTCCATGTGTGTGTTGAACGTCCCCGTGTATGTGTGTTGAACGTGTCCATGTGTGTGTTGAACGTCCCCGTGTATGTGTGTTGAACGTGTCCATGTGTGTGTTGAACGTGGCCATGTGTGTGTGTTGAACGTCCCCGTGTATGTGTGTTGAACGTGTCCATGTGTGTGTTGAACGTGTCCATGTGTTTGTGTTGAACGTCCCCAGGCATCGATGAGACCCAGCAGATGGGTCTGTTCAGGATCCTGGCCGGAGTTCTTCATCTGGGGAACGTGGAGATCAGGCCGCGGGGGGCTGACAGCAGCACTGTGTGTGTGAGTACTAGATGCTCACTATATACGTGTGTGTGTGTGTGTGTGTGTGTGTGTGTGTGCGAGAGTGAGAGAGAGTGGATGTTCCCATCTATAACACCTGTGTGTGTGTGAGAGAGTGAGTGGATGTTCCAGTCTATAACACCTGTGTGTGTGTGTGTGTGCGTGTGTGCGTGTGTGCGTGTGTGTGTGTGTGTGTGTGTGTGTGTGTGTGTGTGTGTGCATGGATGAGAGAGTGGATGTTCCAGTCTGTAACATATGTGTGTGTGTGAGTCGATGTTCATTTTATACGAGTACATAAAGCCTGTGTGTAAGTGGATGCTATCAGATAGTCATTACATAGCAGTCCGCAACACCTGCCCAGTGACATACCAGTCTACAAGCAGGTATCCAGGGCAACAGGACTGTATCCAGGGCAACACGACTGTATCCAGGGCAACAGGACTGTATCCAGGGCAACAGGACTGTATCCAGGGCAACAGGACTGTATCCAGGGCAACAGGACTGTATCCAGGGCAACAGGACTGTCTGGCTATAAGTATTTCTCCTGACCTGAGGCTGAGGCTGTTTCTGGTTTGTTTGTGTTGATGTTGTTGTTGTTGTTGTTGGTGTTGTTGTAGCCAGACAGCCCTTCCCTGCTGACGTTCTGTGAGCTGATGGGCGTGCCCGTGAAGGAGATGTCTCATTGGCTGTGCCACAGGAAGCTGAAGACGGCGTCGGAGACGTACACCAAAGCCATGTCCGGAGTGCAGGCGCAGAGTGGGCGCGATGCCCTGGCCAAGCACGTGTACGCCCGCCTCTTCAGCTGGACCGTGCTCCGCATCAACGCAGCGCTGCACAACGCTGGCAACAGACACGCCTTCATCGGGGTTCTAGACATCTATGGGTGGGTACGCCGGGTTCTAGATATCTGTGGGTGGGTATGCCGGTTCTAGATATCTGTGAGTGTGTACGCGGGTTCTAGATGTCTGTGGGTGTGTACGCGGGTTCTAGATATCTGTGGGTGGGCAATGGGCATGCGGGTTCTAGACATCTATGGGTGGGTACGCGGGTTCTAGATATCCGTGGGTGGGTACGCGGGTTCTAGATATCTGTGAGTGTGTACGCAGGTTCTAGATATCTGTGAGTGGGTACGCGGGTTCTAGATATCTGTGAGTGGGTATGCGGGTTCTAGATATCTATGGGTGGGTATGCTGGTTCTAGACATCTATGGGTAGGTATGCGCGTTCTAGACATTTAAGGGTGGGTATGCGGGTTCTAGATATCTGTGGGTGGGTACTCGGTTCTAGATATCTGTGGGTGGGTACGCGGTTCTAGATATCTGTGGGTGGGTACGCGGTTCTAGATATCTGTGGGTGGGTATGCGGGTTCTAGATATCTGTGGGTGGGTATGCCGGTTCTAGACATCAACAGTCAGGTGGTGATGTGTGATGTTTGATGTGTGTGCACAGTAGCAGCAGCTCGTCCATACTGGGAGATGAATCTGTGATGAGAATAAACAGTGAGGAAACCTTAAAGATGTGGCAGATGAAACTGGACTACTAATGAAAGAGAACATGCAGCACTCTACTGCCCCAAGTGTGTGAGCCTAGGGAAGCTGTACTGCCCCCATGGTGTGAGTCTAGGGCAATATGCTGTACTGCCCCCATGGTGTGAGCCTAGGGTAATATGCTGTACTGCCCCCATGGTGTGAGCCTAGGGTAATATGCTGTACTGTCCCCATGGTGTGAGCCTAGGTTAATAAACTATACTGCCCCCATGGTGTGAGCCTAGGGTAATATGCTGTACTGCCCCCATGGTGTGAGTCTAGGGTAATATGCTGTACTGCCCCCATGGTGTGAGTCTAGGGTAATATGCTGTACTGCCCCCATGGTGTGAGCCTAGGGTAATATGCTGTACTGTCCCCATGGTGTGAGCCTAGGTTAATAAACTATACTGCCCCCATGGTGTGAGCCTAGGTTAATATGCTGTACTGCCCCCATGGTGTGAGTCTAGGGTAATATGCTGTACTGCCCCCATGGTGTGAGTCTAGGGTAATATGCTGTACTGCCCCCATGGTGTGAGCCTAGGGTAATATGCTGTACTGCCCCCATGGTGTGAGTCTAGGGTAATATGCTGTACTGCCCCCATGGTGTGAGTCTAGGGTAATATGCTGTACTGCCCCCATGGTGTGAGCCTAGGGTAATATGCTGTACTGCCCCCATGGTGTGAGTCTAGGGTAATATGCTGTACTGCCCCCATGGTGTGAGTCTAGGGTAATATGCTGTACTGCCCCCATGGTGTGAGTCTAGGGTAATATGCTGTACTGCCCCCATGGTGTGAGTCTAGGGTAATATGCTGTACTGCCCCCATTACTGAGAGGGAATATGCTGTACTGCCCCCATTACTGAGAGGGAATATGCTGCAGCAGGAGGCTGTCTGGGTCCATTTGAGGGCTTCACTGTAAGTTTGCATAGCAGACAGTGCTGATCTAGATGAGGAGCTCCATAGCAACCAGTGCTGATGATGAAGATGGGCTCCATAGCAACCAGTGCTGAGGCAGAAGAGCAGCTCCCTAGCAACCAGTGCTGATGAAGAAGAGCAGCTCCATAGCAACCAGTGCTGAGGCAGAAGAGCAGCTCCATAGCAACCAGTGCTGAGGCAGCTGAGCTGAATGCAGTGTAGTGCTCTACTAGCCGCTCTGGCCTGGCCTTGGTCAGGCAGCAGGAGGGCAGATAGCATCAGTTTTATTTCCCTACATCTGTTCAAACAGCCAACTGCTATTCTGCTTTTAGGAGGTGCCCATTGTATGTTGACCTGCAGACTGCTGTAATGTTTGGCTTGATCTTTTCTAAGATGATTGGTGTGTTTGCCGTGATGCAGGTTTGATCTCTAAGTTGATTGGTGTGTTTGCTGTGTGATGCAGGTTTGCTCTCTAAGCTGATTGGTGTGTTTGCTGTGATGTAGGTTTGAGACGTTTGAGGTCAACAGCTTTGAACAGTTCTGCATCAATTATGCCAATGAGAAGCTCCAACAGCAGTTTAACTTGGTGAGTTGTATTGAGCTTATTCTGAATACAAGGAATGAAAATCTGAAGACATAGAGGGCCAGATGTACTAAGACGGCGCTAATACCGAATTTTCGTATGCGCAGAATGCGAACACTGTGCTTTACTATATTGCGTGGAATTTACTAAGCTGTCACTTCATTACGTTAACAGCGCTCGCACCCGCCCCCTCTACAACACCAATTGCGTACGTGCAGAGCTGAACCACAAGCGCAGTTGAATATTGCAACATTAAAAAGAATCAAAGTTTAGCGATCTTACATGATACAAAGATGTCAACAAGCAGCAACAGACAGAGTAGGCCTAGTAGTTCTACTAATCTACTTTAAAAAAACACTTGAACTATTTACTGCACTTACTGTAGACGAGAGCTATTACTTAATTAATACCTAGTCTAACAGATTGAGAAGTGTGGGCTATGTCGTGAAAGAGACAATACGATATTAGAGAGGCAAACGAAAGTTAAGGTTGCTTTTGACATAGTACAATGAAGAAAACTGATGCTCTGAATACTGATTCAGCTGTCTCTAAAAGTTTTTCTAAGAGGCGTAGTCAACCGCAAAATTGGATTACACCTGTTTTTAGCAGGCGGCAGTTTTTCAACACAAAATATACGTGCACTGTTTTCATACATATGGCGGAATACTTAATCAATCGCTACTAGCACCTCTCCTCCCCTGTATTTGCGCGTTACACCCATTTTCAGCTGATCCGCCCAGGAATTAATATGCATGACACGGAAAAGCGCAAATAGCCATTCTCAGCTCCCACGGCAGGCAGTCTGCACGTTTCTCTCATTGCGGCCTGTTTGTACATATCCTCCCCATGTTTATACGCGCACGTTATGCCTGAAATGGGTGCAAAACATTAGTACATCTGGCCCAGAGTTTGAATAGAGATATTCTACAGGCCTTGGTGCTGGGACCCAGTCTTGATATCAAGGTTTGAACAAAATCTGAGAAGGTGCAGCTACAACCTTATCTGATATCACACGGAATGACCCTGGTGTAAGGTCCTCTTCAGCGCGCGCGTGTGTGTGTGTGTGTGTGTGTACTCCTTCTTAGTATGTTTTTAAGCTGTGTATGTGTCCATCAATACATGTTTAAGCTGTGTGTGTGTGTGTGTGTGTGTATTCCCCATTAGAATGTCTCTAAGCAGCACTGTGTGTGTGTATCAGCATGTGTTTAAGCTGGAGCAGGAGGAGTACATGAAGGAGGACATCCCATGGACACTGATTGATTTCCATGACAACCAGCCCTGTATCAGCCTGATCGAAGCCAAGATGGGCATTCTGGACCTGCTGGATGAAGAATGCAGAGTAACACACACACACACACACACACACACACACACACACACACACACACACACACACACACACACACACACACACACACACACACACACACATATTTACAGTGGCCAGTATGCCAGTGAAGAATGCTATTACTCCACAGTGCTACAGCCTACAGTCTGCTAAATGAGCTTTTCTGTGTTTACTAAATATTAAAGTGGTCAGTGTTGACCGTGTTGTCTGCTCAGTTGCCTAAAGGTTCTGACGCATGTGTGTGTGTGTGTGTATGTGTGTGTGTGTGTGTGTGTGTGTGCGTGTGTGTGTGTGCTCAGATGCCTAAAGGTTCTGACGGGTCGTGGGCCCAGAAGCTGTACAGCTCCCACGAGAAGAGCAGCGCTCACTTCCAGAAGCCGCGCATGTCCAACTCCGCCTTCATCGTCCTGCACTTCGCCGACAAGGTAGCACAGCACAGCACAGCACAACACAGCACAGCACAGCACAGCGCAGCACGACACAGCGCAACACAGCACAGCATAGCACAGCACAGCACAGCACAGCGCAACACAGCACAGCACAGCACAGCACAGCACAGCACAGCACAGCACAGCACAGCACAACACAACACAACACAACACAACACAACACAACACAACACAACACAACACAACACAACACAACACAACACAACACAACACAACACAACACAACACAACACAACACAACACAGCACAGCACAGCACAGCACAGCACAGCACAGCACAGCCTCATACATTCTCTGCTCATTCCCTCTCTCTCTCTCTCTCTTTTTCTCTCTCTCTCTCAGGTGGAGTACGAGTGTGAGGGGTTTCTGGAGAAGAATAAAGACACAGTGAATGAGGAGCAGATCAGTGTCCTGAGGTCCAGTAAGGTGGGTCCAGTCCACACACACACACACACACACACACACACACACACACACACACTCACTCTTTCATTCATACACATAGTAATCCAGTCAGATCCGAGCACATTACTTCTGATGCGCTGTGACAAATCCACATTAGTTGGACTGTTGTCTCCAAGACAGCCGCAATGGTGGCAGGATGTACCAAGCTAGGTGTTCCACCTTCAAAAAACACTAAACACAATGTGAAAGAGTTTTAGGAACAAGGACTGTCATTTTTAAACAGGCTGGCTGTTGAGGCTACTTTCTCACGTCAAACAAGAAGTTGGACTAGATTCTAGATTAGTTGGACTAGATTCTAGATTAGTTGGACTAGATTCTAGATTAGTTGGACTAGATTCTAGATTAGTTGGACTAGATTCTAGATTAGTTGGACTAGATTCTAGATTAGTTGGACTAGATTCTAGATTAGTTGGACTAGATTCTAGATTAGTTGGACTAGATTCTGCAATAGCAACTGATCCCTTAATAGAGGTAGTCCCGTCTGTTTTGGGTTCATCTGTTTTCTGTTCTTCTGCTTGTGTGTGTGTGTGTGAGTGTGTGTGTGTGTGTGTGCGTGTGTGTGTGTGTGTATACGCGCTTGTGTGTGTGTGTGTGTGTGTGTGTGTGCGTGTGTGTGTGCGTGTGTGTGTGTGTGTGCTTGTGTGTGCGTGTGTGCGTGTGCGTGTGTGTGTGTGTGTGTGTTTGCTGAGTCAGTTTGAGCTGCTGCTGGAGCTGGTGGAGGAGGAGGAGTGTGTGTCTGCAGCTGGAGGAGGACCTGCTCACACTCGCCTGAAGACGTCACGCAGCAGCACACGACTCACACACACTCGCAAGAGCGTCAGCCTGCAGGTCTGTGCCATACTCATACTCAAGTGTGTGTGTGTGTGTGTGTGTGTGTGTGTGTGTGTGGCGGTGAGAGCTGAGCTAGAGCATGTCGTAGCCTGAAAAATTGTGGGTTCAATTCCCGGTTTCCTCTGTTGTGCCCTTGGGGCGTTTAACCCCACACACACACACACACACACACACACACACACACACACACACACACACACCTGTAACATTATGGACATGTTTAACCCCACACACACCTGTAACATTATTGACATGTGTAACCACACACACACCTGTAACATTATTGACATGTGTACAACGCTTTGGGACACACACAGGCGTGCACACACACACACACACACACCTGGAAAAGCATCAGCTTGAAGGTCTCTGAAACACACACACACACACACACAGTGGGGCTGTAGAGTAGTGGATGAAGTGTGTGTGATCACCCCAGTGTTCCATCTCCTCCTCCAGTTCCGCAACTCTCTGCACCAGCTCATGGACACTCTGAACGCCACCGCGGCCCACTATGTGCGCTGCATCAAGCCCAACGACCACAAGGCCCCCTTCACGTAAGACCCGTGTGTGTGTGTGTGTGTGTGTGTGTGTGTGTGTCCTGTACGCTGCATCAAACCCAACGACCACAAGGACCCCTTCACGTAAGACCTGTGTG
>NC_085003.1:34145599-34148099 GCF_963854185.1 Sardina pilchardus
GATGAACACAGCATGAGTCAGCATAACTGAGGGTGAGGATGAACACATGATGAGTCAGCATAACTGAGGGTGAGGATGAACACATGATGAGTCAGCATAACTGAGGGTGAGGATGAACACATGATGAGTCAGCATAACTGAGGGTGAGGATGAACACATGATGAGTCAGCATAACTGAGAGGGTGAGGATGAACTCATGATGAGTCAGCATAACTGAGAGGGTGAGGATGAACACAGCATGAGTCAGCATAACTGAGAGGGTGAGGATGAACACAGCATGAGTCAGCATAACTGAGGGTGAGGATGAACACATGATGAGTCAGCATAACTGAGGGTGAGGATGAACACATGATGAGTCAGCATAACTGAGGGTGAGGATGAACACATGATGAGTCAGCATAACTGAGGGTGAGGATGAACACATGATGAGTCAGCATAACTGAGAGGGTGAGGATGAACTCATGATGAGTCAGCATAACTGAGAGGGTGAGGATGAACACATGATGAGTCAGCATAACTGAGAGGGTGAGGATGAACACAGCATGAGTCAGCATAACTGAGGGTGAGGATGAACACATGATGAGTCAGCATAACTGAGGGTGAGGATGAACACATGATGAGTCAGCATAACTGAGGGTGAGGATGAACACATGATGAGTCAGCATAACTGAGGGTGAGGATGAACACATGATGAGTCAGCATAACTGAGAGGGTGAGGATGAACACATGATGAGTTTGCCTCCATGTCTCACTACACCTGGACGCACCATGCCTACAGTATGTGTGCTGCTGCCATATTGAACTCCTAGATTTGAAGCCAAACTATTACTTATTGACATGAAATTCTCTATTTTTATCAACTTGGTTGGCTTCTGAGCTGACTGTAACACTGAACTCAGATATTATAGTATAGTAGAGTATAGTACAGTACAAGATAGTATAGGATAGGATGGTATAGGATGGTATAGGATAGGATGGTATAGGATAGGATGGTATAGGATGGTATAGGATAGGATGATATAGGATGGTATAGGATAGGATGGTAATGGTATAGGATGGTATAGGATAGGATGGTATAGGATAGGATGGTATAGGATGGTATAGGATAGGATGGTATAGGATAGGATGGTAATGGTATAGTATGGTATAGGATAGGATGGTAATGGTATAGGATGGTATAGGATAGGATGGTATAGGATGGTAATGGTATAGGATGGTATAGGATGGTATAGGATGGGATGGTATAGGATGGTATAGGATAGGATGGTAATGGTATAGGATGGTATAGGATAGGATGGTATAGGATGGTAATGGTATAGGATGGTATAGGATGGTATAGGATGGGATGGTATTCATGGGTTTCATCCGGTCCCTTTCCACAGGTGTATACAATCAAGCACCTTGATTATCAATGCAGACTGCATGGTGCTTGATTAATACACCTGTGGAAAGGGACCTGATGAAACCCATGAATAGGATGGTATAGGATAGGATTAGGGTTGCAAAATTCCGGGAATTTTCAAAGTTGGAAACTTTCCATGGGAATTAACGGGAATATACGGGAATTAACGGGAATAAATGGGAATTAATGGGAATAAACTGGAAATATTGTATCTGGCAAGTTAGTATATAACAGAGACCTTAATGTAGTTGGAAAAAACCCATCTTTCAGCACAATGTTAGTTAAAACAACCTGATTTAATGCAAATTCAGTTGAATTTCTACCCTGCACACAGGTCAATTACATGCACACAACAATCAACATAGGCTACTAGACATATAGGAAACCTAATTTTCCCGGTGAAAACGTCATTGCAAACGTTATCTCATGTGGGAATAACTGGTGCGAAACTGGGGGAAGTTTGCGAACAGAGTCGCCCAGTTCTTGGCGTGTCATCACTGTTGTCCTCATGTAAATGGAAGAACGTAATTTTGCATAAGCTCTAATGGGATGGTTAATATTCATATGGTCATATTACTGGTCTGATTTAGCTTGGCACTTTTAAAATAATCACAATCTGTGAGGTTTGGGGTCATACATGTATGTAATATCGGCATTTTTTGGCCAACCGAGGATTAAAATAAATTCATTAAACATTTTTGTAAAAGTCGAGTTAAGTCAGTGTTCATGGCAGTCTTGGCTAGCTAATGTAAACTGCTAGTAAAAAAACTAAATTCCCGTAAATTCCCATTAATTCCCTAATTTCCTGTAATTCCATAAAAGTTTCCAATTTTGAATATTTCCAAAATTCCCCAGCTTAACTTCCCATGGGAAATTTCCAGAAAGTTTCTGGAAATTTACCGGAAATTTTCCGCCCCTTTGCAACCCTAGATAGGATGGTATAGAATAGGATGGGATAGTATGGGATAGGATGGTATAGGATAGGATGGTATAGGATGGTATAGGATAGGATGGTATGGGACAGTATAGGATGGGTCAGCTCCTTTAGCATGCATGTATAGTGATGATATGATGAGATATTTACTCAGGAAGTGCTTC
>NC_085003.1:34153099-34173099 GCF_963854185.1 Sardina pilchardus
TGAAGGTAGGACCCTAGTTAGGACACGAGTGCTCAAAGAGACGACTTAATTCATCCATGTTTTTAAACGTTCCTCATTTGTTCTATCTAGAGGAAAGGAGACGACTTCATTCATCCATGTTTTTAAACGTTCCTCGTTTGTTCTATCTAGAGGAAAGGAAACGACTTTGAGATGGTGTCGTTCTGGCTGGCCAACACGTGCTGCTTCCTGCACTGTCTGGAGCAGTATAGTGGAGAGGAGGTGAGTAGCACACGCTTATACATGTTACACACACTTACCACATGCTACCACACGCTTATACACGCTTACACACGCTTATACACGCTTATACACGCTTACACACACTTAGTATGTGCTACCACACGCTTATACACGCTTACACACACTTACCACACTTATACACACACTTATACACGCTTAGACACGCTTATACACGCTTAGTATGTGCTATAAACACGCTTATACATGCTTACACACACTTAGTATCTGCTACCACACACTTATACACACTTACACACACTTAGTATGTGCTACCTATGTACTTACAGTATACACACTTACACACGCTTAGTATGTACAGGCACCCCCACACACTTATACCTGTTTCCACACACTTCCGCATGCTTACCATATGCTTCCACATACTTAGCACACGCTTTCACATGCTTAGTATGCACTTCCAGGCACTTAGCACACGCTTTCATATGCTTAGTATGCCCTACCACATACTTAGACTACACTTTAATGTGCTTAGTATGCACTACCACATACTTAGACCACACTTTAATGTGCTTAGTATGCGCTTCCACATACTTAGACCACACTTTAATGGGCTTAGTATGCGCTTCCACTTTTTCACACATGTTTTCACAATCTTAGCATGGGCTTCCACACACTAACCATATGCTTAGCATGCACTTCCTCACACTTAAACTTGTTTCCACACACATAGTATGTACTTCCACACACTTAGCACACAACTTTCAGATGCTACACTGAGCTCCCCTCCTTCTTTTCTCTCCCCACATTCTGCCCTTTGACCCCAACCCGACCTCTGACCCTGTGCAGATCTACACCAAGCTCAACACCCCTCAGCAGAACGAGCACTGCCTGGTGAACTTTGACCTGGCTGACTACCGCCAAGTGCTGTGTGACCTCGCCATTCAGATCTACCAGCAGCTCACCAAGTGTGTGGAGGATACCCTGCAGCCTCTCATCGGTGTGTGTGTGTGTGTGTGTGTGTGGAGGATACCCTGCAGCCTCTGATCGGTGTGTGTGTGTGTGTGTGTGTGTGTGTGTGTGTGTGTGTGTGTGGAGGATACCCTGCAGCCTCTGATCGGTGTGTGTGTGTGTGTGTGTGTGTGTGTGTGTGTGTGTGTGTGTGTGTGTGTGTGTGTGTGTGTGTGTGTGTGTGTGTGTGTGTGTGTGTGTGTGTGTGTGTGTGTGTGTGTGTGTGTGGAGGATACCCTGCAGCCTCTGATCGGTGTGTGTGTGTGTGTGTGTGTGTAGGATACCCTGCAGTCCATGATCAGAGTATAATGTGTGTGTGTGTGTGTGTGTGTGTATAATGTGTGTGTGTGTGTGTATAATGTGTGTGTGTGTGTATAATGTGTGTGTATAATGTGTGTGTGTGTGTGTGCAGTGTGTGGGATGCTGGAGCAGGACTCTATCCCCGGGGTGCTGGGGGTGAAGGGTGTTCTGTGTGTGTGTGTATAATGTGTGAGTGTGTGTATAATGTGTGTGTGTATAATGTGTGTGTGTGTGTGTGTGTGTGTGTGCAGTGTGTGGGATGCTGGAGCAGGACTCTATCCCCGGGGTGCTGGGGGTGAAGGCGACGGGGGTGCGTAAGCGCACGTGCAGCGTGACGGAGGAGAGCGGGGGGGCGGCTCTGGACTCCATCCTGCGCGCGCTGAGCGGCTTCCACGCGTTGCTACGGCAACACGGCGCTCCGCCCCACCTCATCCGCCTCGCCGTCAAGCAGCAGTTCTACAACGTCTGCGCCGCCACCCTCAACAGCCTGCTGCTGCGCAAGGACATGTGCTCCTGGAGCAAGGGCCTGCAGATCAGGTAACCACCACAGGGGGCGCAAGGGCCTGCAGATCAGGTAATCGCCACAGGGGGCGCTACAGATCATGTGCTCCTGCCGCAAGGGCCTGCAGATCAGGTAACCACCACAGGGGGGAGCTAGAGATCATGTGCTCCTGGAGCAAGGGCCTGCAGATCAGGTAATCACCACAGGGGGCGCTACAGATCATGTGCTCCTGGAGCAAGGGCCTGCAGATCAGGTAATCACCACAGGGGGCGCTACAGATCATCAGATCATGTGCTCCTGGAGCAAGGGCCTGCAGATCAGGTACTCACCACAGGGGGCGCTACAGGAGCAAGGGCCTGCAGATCAGGTAATCACCACAGGGGGCGCTACAGAGCAAGGGCCTGCAGATCAGGTAATCACCACAGGGGGCGCTACAGGCCTGCAGATCAGGTAATCACCACAGGGGGCGCTACAGAGCAAGGGCCTGCAGATCAGGTAACCACCACAGGGGGCGCTACAGGCCTGCAGATCAGGTAATCACCACAGGGGGCGCTACAGATCAGGTCACCACCACAGGGGGCACTAGAGATGAAGGAAGGGCAGCGGTGTGACTGTGAGGCTGCGTAGCTGATGCCAGTGTTTCCCAAACTGTCTTCCTCACTGCGTAGCTGATGCCAGTGTTTCCCAAACTGTTTTCCTCACTGCGTAGCTGATACCAGTGTTTCCCAAACTGTCTTCCTCACTGCGTAGCTGATACCAGTGTTTCCCAAACTGTCTTCCTCACTGAACACCTGTCAGGACCGCTTGGGTCAAAGATACACAAGAGAGAAGTATCTTTAAAGCCAATTCTATTTTGTATTTGGTGTTATGGCTCTGTTCAGAGGAAGTTCCCCATCTTTCCCTGAACTCCATGGAAAGCCTAGACAGGGAACAGCAGCATCCTCAGGGGACTCAGTTTAAACCGGGAGAGTAACTCTATTCCTCCCGAACAGAGCAAGCAACACTGACTACAGGATGTCATTATTTTAAGTTAATCACTTTGAGGTGGAGCTGGGGAGGAGGTGGGTTGCAAAGCAGCGAGCAGAGAAAGCAGTGATAGTAACAGACTGACGCAGCTTAAGTAAGGCGCCCTTATGAGAGAGACGAATGGAGCGAATGGAACGATCAGCTGAGCGGAACAGCTGATGTGGGAGTTTAGCATAGCTAATAAGAAACTGACAGCTGACAGCGGGTTTGACCTTGCGGCCTGCCAGAACTAACACAGAGTGCTTGATTTATCATTTCAAAATCTGACTGCCGTCATCACGTATAGAATTGACCAAAAGTTAAATTAGTTTTCCTGTTCAGCTGCATGATAAAACTGACCATGAATGTCACCCACCCCCACACCAATCACATCAGTGAAAGCATATGTTCCAGTGTGCGATGTACACTCTTTTGAGATGGCACCCACCCCCACACCAATTACATCAGTGAAAGCATATGTTCCAGTGTGCGATGTACACTCTTTTTGAGATGGCATGCACCCCTCGGCTGGGTGAACCCCGCCTGACCTGCCGGTGGATTTGGATTCCGCCCGCCAGCTCAGGCTGGAAACCTGCACATCTATCTCCTCTGTTCCCTGCCAGAACCTTTGGCTCCAATCACAAAGCAGCTTATCCAAAAGATCCACCGGATGGTTGCTCTGATTGGTTGAAGGATTATCCAAGCGTACAGAGTCATGATTTGAATGATGCCTATAGAGCTCGACAGTCCCGCCCCTCCTCTGAAAGATCACACCTCTCCCTACTCCCCACACTAATGGTCAATCTTAAAAGATTAAGTTTAGTATGGTGATAGCCAGACAGACTAATCCACCCCCTTTTTAATGTTTTTACATTTTTTATATATATGCCTTTTGCGCTTCACAGAATGGCAGTTATTACCGGCCAGTGCTTCTGAATATTCTAAGATGGAATTTGGCTTTTAATAGAACAGATGCTAGTCTGGCTATCACCATAGTAAGCTCAATCTTTTCAAATTGAACATTAATCTGGGGAGGCTGCGCTTTTTCAATGGGCATAGTTCAAATGACTGATCGCTTTTTTGACCAATCAATCAACCAATCAGACCAACGATCAGGTGCGTCTTTTGGAGAAGCTAGTTTGTGATTGGAGCCAAAGCTTGTGGACAGGAAGCAGAGACAGATGTGCACGGAGGTATTCTAGTATATAACTGGAGAGAGTGACTAAGTGCACGTGGAGGTCTTCTATATAACTGGAGAGAGTGACTAAGTGCACGTGGAGGTCTTCTATATAACTGGAGAGAGTGACTAAGTGCACATGGAGGTATTCTATATAACTGGAGAGAGTGACTAAGTGCACGTGGAGGTATTCTATATAACTGGAGAGAGTGACTAAGTGCACGTGGAGGTATTCTATGTAACTGGAGAGAGTGACTAAGTGCACATGGAGGTATTCTATGTAACTGGAGAGAGTGACTAAGGGGAGATAGATGTGCAGGTTTCCAGCCTGAGTTGGGGCATGTCAGCCAGGGGTCAGCCAGGGGTCAGCCAGGGGTCAGCCAGGGGTCAGCCAGGGGTCACCCAGCCTGCACAGATGCAGCGCTCCAATAAAACCAGCCTCTAGATGGCGACAGTGCAACACAGTTTGGAGGTAGTCAGTTTTGGAGCTGAAGTCATGGAATGTGATTTAAATAGCCTACAATTTTGGCCGACTATTAACTATTATCACCAACGAAACATAACATAAAAACTCATGGACTTCTCCTGTGGCACACTTGTGCAGTCTTCATGGCACAAGTAAGACAGTAATCATTCATTGCTATAATGTATGTGTGTGTGTGTGTGTGTGTGTGTGTGTGTGTGTGTGTGTGTGTGTGTGTGTGTGTGTGTGTGTAGGTATAACGTGTGCCAGCTGGAGGACTGGCTGCAGGACAAGGCTCTGTTGACCAGTGTGTGTGTGTGTGTGTGTGTGTGTGTGTGTGTGTGTGTGTGTGTGTGTGTGTGTGTGTGTGTGTGTGTGTGTGTGTGTGTAGGTATAACGTGTGCCAGCTGGAGGACTGGCTGCAGGACAAGGCTCTGTTGACCAGTGTGTGTGTGTGTGTGTGTGTGTGTGTGTGTGTGTGTGTGTGTGTGTGTGTGTGTGTGTGTGTGTGTGTGTGTGTGTGTGTAGGTATAACGTGTGCCAGCTAGAGGACTGGCTGCAGGACAAGGCTCTGTTGACCAGTGTGTGTGTGTGTGTGTGCAGGTATAACGTGTGCCAGCTAGAGGACTGGCTGCAGGACAAGGCTCTGTTGACCAGTGGGGCCAGAGAGATGCTGGAGCCGCTCATCCAGGCCGCGCAGCTGCTGCAAGTCAAGAAGAAATCACAGCAGGACGCCCAGGCCATCGCCTCCATGTGTACCGCACTCACCGCCGTACAGGTGTGTGTGTGTGTGTGTGTGTGTGTGTGTGTGTGTGTGTGTGGACGCCCAGGCCATCGCATCCATGTGTACCGCACTCACCGCCGTACAGGTGTGTGTGTGTGTGTGTGTGTGTGTGTGTGTGTGTGTGTGTGTGTGTGTGTGTGTGTGTGGACACCCAGGCCATCGCATCCATGTGTACCGCACTCACTGCCGTACAGGTGTGTGTGTGTGTGTGTGTGTGTGTGTGTGTGTGTGTGTGTGTGTGTGTGTGGACGCCCAGGCCATCGCATCCATGTGTACCGCACTCACTGCCGTACAGGTGTGTGTGTGTGTGTGTGTGTGTGTGTGTGTGTGTGTGTGTGTGTCAGTGGCTAGACGTGTGTTTGCACAGTTAATGATGTGGCTGCTTCGTCCTTACAGATCGTGAAGATCCTGAACTTGTACACTCCAGTGAACGAGTTTGAGGAGAGAGTCGCCCCGACATTTATTAAGACCATTGAGGTGAGGACGTGTGTGTGTGTGTGTGTGTGTGTGTGTGTGATTGTGTGTGCAGTTAGTAGGTTTGATTGTGCAACAAACTGTATTGCAGGTTGTATATCCTTTAGTATGTATATGTTTATATGTTTATGTTTATATATATTTTATATGTGTTTATACATGAACATGTTTCCTGACTTCCTCCTTTCTCCTCTCTCATTTTCTATACCTCCGCTCTTCCTATCTCTCCTCCTCCTCTTCTCCTCCTCTTCTCTCCTCTCACCTCTCCTCCTCTCTTCCCTCTTCTATACCTCAATTCTTCCTCTCCTCCTCCTTTTCTCTCCTCTCCTTCTTTCTTCCTCTTTCTTCTCTCTCTTCTCTCCTCCTTTCTTTGCAATTTCTCTCCTCTTCTTCTCCACCCTCTCTGTCCTTTTCTTCCTTTCTTCTTCCTCTCCTCCTCAACTTTCCCTCCATCCTCTCCTCCTCCTCCTCCTCTCCTCTCCTCTCCTCCTCCTCCTCCTCCTCTCCTCTCCTCCTCCTCCTCCTCCTCCTCTCTCTCCTCTCCTCTCTCTCTCCTCCTCCTCCTCTCCTCCTCCTCCTCTCCTCTCCTCCTCCTCCTCTCCTCCTCCTCCTCCTCCTCCTCCTCCTCTCTCTCCTCCTCCTCCTCTCTCTCCTCTCCTCTCCTCCTCTCCTCTCCTCTCCTCTCCTCCTCCTCTCTCTCCTCTCCTCCTCCTCCTCCTCTCTCTCCTCTCCTCCTCCTCCTCTCCTCCTCCTCCTCCTCTCTCTCCTCCTCCTCCTCTCTCTCCTCTCCTCTCCTCCTCTCCTCTCCTCTCCTCCTCCTCTCTCTCCTCTCCTCCTCCTCCTCCTCTCTCTCCTCTCCTCTCCTCCTCTCCTCTCCTCTCCTCCTCCTCTCTCTCTCCTCTCCTCTCCTCCTCCTCCTCCTCCTCCTCCTCCTCCTCCTCTCTCTCCTCTCCTCCTCCTCTCCTCCTCCTCTCTCTCTCCTCTCCTCTCTCTCTCCTCTCCTCCTCCTCTCTCTCCTCTCCTCCTCCTCTCTCCTCCTCCTCCTGGTCTCAGGCGTGTCTGCAGGGCCGTAAGGAGTCATCTCAGCTCCTCATGGAGACCAAGAACATCTTCCCCGTCACCTTCCCCTTCCATCACTCCTCCGTCGCCCTGGAAACCATTCTCATTCCCAACAGCCTCAACCTGGGCTTCCTCACACGAGTGTGAACACACACACACACACACACACACACACACCAGACCTGTGAGCCATATCAGGTATATGTTCAGTTAGTTTGGCTGCATGGTATGCAGATGATGTGACTCCTGTGTCATCCAGGCGTTGACAAACAGGGTGACATACCCAGGTGTGTGTGTGTGTGTGTGTGTGTGTGTGTGTGTGTGTGTGTGTGTGTGTGTGTGTGTGTGTGAGTGTGTGTGTGTGTGTGTGTGTGTGTGTGTGTGTGTGTGTATTACAGCTGTGCACACATGTGTGGAACTGAAAGGGATCCTACAGGACAGCAGTGGCCTCTTCCTCCCTTTCTATATCTGGTGCCCTGACCACATGCTCTTAACTGTGTGTGTGTGTGTGTGTGTGTCCCAGTGGGCATTTGATATCAATTTGACATCAATATGACATCGAACATTGACGTCAAAATTACGTCACGAAATAGGTCTAGAATGAAAGTCATATTGACGTCAATGTACTGATGTCAATTTGATGTCAAGATTTTGACCTCTGCTGATGTCATTTTGATGTTATTTTGATGTCATGTTTTGTCGGGATTTGATGTCAATTCAACATGTATTTGATGTCATGATGGTTGATTACGTTTTGATGCTATTTTGATATCATTCAATATCAGGCTTTGATGTCAATTCAACATTTATTTGACATCAAGATGTCATGATGTTGATGTCATTTCCATGTCAAGTTTTGTTAGCATTTGATGTCAATTCAACATTTATTTGATGTCAAGATGTCATGATGTTGATGCATAGGAAGACAATGTTTTAATGCTATTTTGCTATCATTCAATATCAAGCTTCGCTGTCAATTCAACATAAATCCGAAATCAAACATTAATGACAAAAGTATGAACATTTATTGACAAATTTTGATATAATTTCAATGTCAAGAATCACTCAGGACAGGATAAGAAAGCGTAGACCCCCAAACCAGACTGGAGCCACTTGTGAATAACCTGTAACACAGATACATAAATGTACATTTCATTAGAGAGCTTTTCGGTAGAGGGTAGGTTTTATTATGGCTATGGCTATGGCTATGGCTATGGCTATGGCTATGGCTATGGCTATGGTTATTTAGCAGACGCCTTTGTCCAAAGCGACATACAAATAAATAACAATACAAATTAAATTAACAGTGAACAATTACAAACTAGGGAGAATAGTAATATTATCAGTAAAACAATAATTTT
Source organism: Sardina pilchardus (assembly GCF_963854185.1). Taxonomy (NCBI): domain Eukaryota; kingdom Metazoa; phylum Chordata; class Actinopteri; order Clupeiformes; family Clupeidae; genus Sardina; species Sardina pilchardus. Next base: position 34,161,455 of record NC_085003.1, read on the forward strand.
AAGCACTAACCTAATGAGAAATAAAACAGTGAAATGAGAATAGCAATCAAATAAGTCACTCAGTTAATTATATATAATAATAATAACTAAAGCATGGTATGGCTAAATTTAAGGACAATAGCAAAATAAATTTCAAATTCTATCAATAGACAAATTATAACAATTACAGCATAAATATTACAGCAGACAAAGGCATTTAAGCATGTTGACATTTACCTTCACTTCGTCCTGAACTAGTAACACCAGTTACAGAGGCATATGGTTATTTTTTATTATTAATGTTTAGACCAAAAGTCAAATAAATCAAATGTAAAACTGTTTAGCTTACTTCACTTGGGTGGCAGGACAGGATGAGAAAGTGTAGACCCCCAAACCAAACTGGAGCCACTTGTGAATAACCTGTAACGCAGATACATAAATGTACATTTCATTAGAGAGCTTTTCGGTAGAGGGTAGGTTTTATTACAGCAGACAAAGGAATTTAAGCATGTTGACATTTACCTTCACTTCGTCCTGACTAGTAACACCAGTTACAGAGGCATATGGTTATTTTTTATTATTAATTTTTAGACCAAAAGTCAAATAAATCAAATGTAAAACTGTATAGCTTACTTCACTTGGGTGGCAGGACAGGATGAGAAAGCGTAGACCCCCAAACCAGACTGGAGCCACTTGTGAATAACCTGTAACGCAGATACATAAATGTACATTTCATTAGAGAGCTTTTGAGGTAGAGGGTAGGTTTTATTACAGCAGACAAAGGCATTTAAGCATGTTGACATTTACCTTCACTTCGTCCTGAACTAGTAACACCAGTTACAGAGGCATATGGTTATTTTTATTATTGATGTTTAGACCAAAAGTCAAATAAATCAAATGTAAAACTGTATAGCTTACTTCACTTGGGTGGCAGGACAGGATGAGAAAGCGTAGACCCCCAAACCAGACTGGAGCCACTTGTGAATAACCTGTAACGCAGATACATAAATGTACATTTCATTAGAGAGCTTTTGAGGTAGAGGGTAGGTTTTATTACAGCAGACAAAGGCATTTAAGCATGTTGACATTTACCTTCACTTCGTCCTGAACTAGTAACACCAGTTACAGAGGCATATGGTTATTTTTTATTATTAATGTTTAGACCAAAAGTCAAATAAATCAAATGTAAAACTGTAAAGCTTACTTTACTTGGATGGCAGAACCCCCAAACCAGACTGGAGCCACTTGTGAATGACCTGCAACACAGATACATAAATATGCATTACGTTTATCATCAGAAAGAAATGGCCAAATATTTATCATAACCAATAATACACCCCATTAAAAAATGCATTATATTGGGATCCACAGAATATGGTGCTGATCATTTTAGCTCCTCTTCCCATATATTCTAAACATTCACCACAAAGTGTCTGGTCTGTGCCAAGGCAAAGCAAGGACATACATGAAGTCAACAACTGCCTCTTCTATTTTGCCTCTTCTCAGTTAAATCTTACTCCAAGGAACGTTCAATGTCATTAAATGAACTCGTAGACAGACAGTATTTCTACGTGAAAATTTAAAACAAATAGCCTCGTGCCCTTTGTGCATTTATATTTCGTAAAAGTTAGAGAGTAATCTCTAGCAGCTACAGTTCAATCTAAAAAGTCACCAGGAAACACGTCTGGAAACCGGACTTTTTAGATTGAATAGTAGGCCTGTTTGCTGGTTTCTAACGTGTACAAAATATAAGCACGAGTCCCAAAGCTATTTGTTGCTGCCAGCAGAGAATAGCCGTGTTCAAGTTCAACTCCAAATGACCTTTTGCAGCAACGAGAGCTGCCGGTGGCAGCAGGGGCGGGGATGCAAACGCTGCTATGAAGTTGTACACTCTCTACTTCCCGTAGTGTAGACTTGGCTAGACTTGACCATGTGATGAATCACGAGGCACGGACCCGCACGGACCCTTGTGGATATGAGGAGGCATCTAAACACCTGCACATACGTCAGGGATGTAAAAGCCAATTAGGGCAAAGACCTGACGTCATGAAGGCAGGGTCTAGGCTCCGCTGCTCTCCGCAGTATCTCCAGACCGGCTGCTCTTTTGCGGAGCAGCCGCCTGGCCACGCCTTGCTCCCGCGATAAGTTGAGGCCATGTGATACCGACTGCCGAGTCGAAAACACACCCATCTAGACCATCGTGGACAGATTTTTAACCACGTGCATCTTGTGCTGCGCAGTTTTTGTGCTGCGCAGCCAACTTGAACGCGCCTAATGTCGAGCTATGACGTATGTGTTTGAGCATGCGTCAGCTGGTTAGCGCTACCTTATTAGAACTAGCAGGCTACTGCTAACGTCATTCATAATTTAAAACCATTAGCTAGCAGCTAACGTTATCCCGGACTGGTGAACAATGTGAAATCAGCCTCCCTCCCAGAAAGAAATGATGTTTAGACACATCCGAATTGGCCTTCGTTTTCTTAAAGACTCCCGAGTCCAACATCTAAGCTTTCATAACGTTAACAAAAACTAGTTTTCCTGTAACTTTAATGCTATCGTTAGCTAACAAGCTAACGCTAGCTAACGCAAGCCAACTTTTGTTGTTCACAAACACAAAGTTAGCGTTAAACCAAATTAAACGTTGCTCATTTTAAACTCAGTTCTGAGTTTAGCTTTCATTAAAAGGGTAACAAAGCCCTAGTTGGACAGGATTTAGCCCTGTCTAAAGTGGGCTAAATTAGCTTGCGAAAGCTAGCAGCTAGACCGTAGCTGGTGTGTAAATATGAGCAATATCTGCAGACCAGCAAATCTTCGGATAATATCAGCAAATAAAGCTAGATAAGTACTGCTAGGTTACTTGTGTTATGGAAGTACTTTTTCAGTGGATAGACTCGGTAGCTGCATAAATAAAGCATATAGGAGCATACTTACAGTGAGCCTTCAGACGCCGCTGTTTCGTCTTCCACTTCATCAACGAGAAATTTGAAAACTGAAGGAGCCGTTAGGACTGGAAAGGGCGCTTCGATGTGCGTATCCGCACGGAGTCCGCCGCAGAGGGTCCGTTTTGGAACCCTCTGCTGTGTGGGTCAGGATGTTGAAAAACTCGCGTCGATTTACAATGAGTAGGCTAATAATATACCTTTTCAGACATTTTAACAGACGTTGTTTTGACATAAATTTCACATCAATTTGACGTCTTATTTCCTGACATCAAATCAACGTTGATTTAATGTCAATAATATAGACCTGAGATGTAGGGACCAGAAAAAACATGTTAGATTGATACCTTTGTTGGGCCTCTTTACAACCACAAGGAAATCATTACAAAATATAATGAAATTATGCATATTTATGCACGTCATACATGTTGGTCAAAATCTTGACTACTTGTTGATGTCAAATTGACGTCAGGATGCCAGCTGGGGTGTGTGTGTGTGTGTGTGAGTTAAAGCTGTGCTCTACCTGGTGCCTTGGCCCACATGATCTTAACATTGTGTGTCATGCAACTTGAGTGCGAATAGGTCTGTGAAATACTATTGCCAGAAATAAATGTTTTAATATGCCTGTTGAAAACTGAATGGAAAATAAAATAATTGTTATTACCCCTTCGTGTCCTGTCCCTCCTTTTATGGCTGTAACTGAAAGATCTACTGACGCGTGCTGCGCGGCTCCAGACGCGTTTATTTTCGCATTAAATGAGCTGATGACTAGTTGCGCAGAGCGCAGCCGCTGGGGTTCAGCGCTCGCGGCTCCTCTCGCTGTGACTGCTGAGTGACGGAGATCCTGTTCGCTCACTCCGAAATCCTTGTTCAAATGGACACACCCACTAAGTCAAGCACCTGTCACAAGACGACTGGGCGGCGAAACGAAGTCAAAGTCCACACGACAGGTGAGCAGGAGGACAAGTCCAGCGCGGCTACACACTTCCACCGAGGAAATCCGATGCTGTGGATAAAAAAAATAGTAGCCTAGCCTAAAAAAAAAAAACCTCCGTGTGAACAGTCATTAGACAAAGTGTCAAGGAAACGGAAAACTATGCGGTTGCCATGGCCCTGTTGGAGCTATACACTAAGGTAAGTAGGGCAGGAAATGAAAGTGATTTAAATTAACTAATTTTTATTTCGACTATTCTGTCGTGGTAAGTGTTATTTTTACATTGAGGAAATCATGGAAATGCATAACTTTGTCAAGACACGATAACAAGTGTGGCTCCGTCATGTGTAGGGTAGCCTAACATATGTCACCAAGGTCGACGAGATTCTAATTTGGCAAAAGTGTATTTTAAACGCAGTTGTCCAACATCATGTAGTGTTTGAACATGTTCCCTACAAGAGTGTGAGGAGGAAGTTGGTGGCTGATTTTACCACATTCCTTTAGAGTAGGGTGACCAGGCGTCCCCGGTTTCAGGGGGCCGTCCCCGTTTTTGGTTGCCTGTCTCCGGGAAAATACAGAAAAATAACTTACGTTCCTGTTTTTGAAGATAAAACTTGTATTCAATGGTAGTCAAACTGAAAATGTCACATTTTTGGGATTATGTTCCGGTTTTGGTCTCGGACCATTCTGGTTGCCTTACTTTTGCAGTACAACCGCGTCTGGATCCCGGACCCTGAGGAAGTGTGGCAGTCTGCGGAGATCCTGAAAGACTACAAACCGGGAGATGATGTTCTTGAACTACAGCTCGAGAATGGCACGGTTAGTAGCCTAAACCATTCACTTGGTCCGTGATTGAATTACACCAGGTATTTCTAAGCGCATTCTATTTTCTGACAGAATAATAATGATAATTGATGTGGTATTTAAAGCAAATGTGCAACAGGCTTTGGTTATCTGTGCAGGAGATGCGGTACCCGGTGGAAACGGGGAACGTGCAGCTCCCCCATCTGCGGAACCCCGACATCCTCGTGGGGGAGAACGATCTCACCGCCCTCAGCTACCTGCACGAGCCGGCCGTTCTGCACAACCTCCGAGTGCGCTTCGTGGAGTCCAAAATCATCTACACCTACTGTGGTGAGACAGAAATCGAGATTATACTCTGAAAATAAGCATTAGACCTAGTCGCAGCCCAATCGACCTGTAGGTGAGGTCCTCCTCTTTAGCTGTGTTGCTGTAGGTGAGGTTCTCTTTAACTGTGTTGCTGTAGGTGAGGTCATCTTTAGCTGTGCTGGTGTAGGTGAGGTCCTCCTCTTTAACTGTGTTGCTGTAGGTGAGGTTCTCTTTAGCTGTGCTGGTGTTGCTGTAGGTGAGGGCCTCTTTAACTGTGCTGGTGTAGGTGAGGTTCTCTTTAGCTGTGCTGGTGTAGGTGAGGTTCTCTTTAGCTGTGCTGGTGTTGCTGTAGGTGAGGTTCTCTTTAGCTGTGCTGGTGTTGCTGTAGGTGAGGTTCTCTTTAGCTGTGCTGGTGTAGGTGAGGTTCTCTTTAACTGTGCTGGTGTTGCTGTAGGTGAGGTTCTCTTTAGCTGTGCTGGTGTAGGTGAGGTTCTCTTTAACTGTGCTGGTGTTGCTGTAGGTGAGGTTCTCTTTAGCTGTGCTGGTGTTGCTGGGTGTATATATGTATATACAGTATGTATGTATATCTAGTGTAGTAACCATAGACATGTATATATGTATACAGTATGTATGTATATCTAGTGTAGTAACAGTAACACTGCTGTAGTAGTAGTGCTGTAGTAACAGTAACAGTATAGTAGTAGCAGGGGTGTAGTGGTAAAATAAGAGAGGTGTGTGTGTGTGTGCAGGGGTGTAGTGGTAAAATAAGAGAGGTGTGTGTGTGTGTGCAGGGGTGTAGTGGTAAAATAAGAGAAGTGTGTGTGTGCAGGGGTGTAGTGGTAAAATAAGAGAGGTGTGTGTGTGTGTGCAGGGGTGTGTGTGTGTGTGTGTGTGTGTGTGTGTGTGTGTGTGTGTGTGTGTGTGTGTGCCGGGGTGTACTGGTAAAATAAGAGAGGCGTGTGTGTGCAGGGGGTGTAGTGGTAAAATAAGAGAGGTGTGTGTGTGTGTGTGTGTGTGTGCAGGGGGTGTAGTGGTAAAATGAGAGGTGTGTGTGTGTGTGTGTGTATGTGTGTGCAGGGGTGTAGTGGTAAAATAAGAGAGGTGTGTGTGTGTGTGTGCAGGGAGTGTAGTGGTAAAATAAGAGAGGTGCGTGTGTGTGTGTGTGTGTGTGTGTGTTCCTGCTGTAGGCATCATCCTGGTTGATATGATGTATGTGTGTGTGTGTGTGTGTGTGTGTGTTCTGCTGTAGGCATCATCCTGGTTGATATGATGTATGTGTGTGTGTGTGTGTGTGTGTGTGTGTGTTCTGCTGTAGGCATCATCCTGGTTGATATGATGTTTGTGTGTGTGTGTGTGTGTGTGTGTGTGTGTGTGTGTGTGTGTGTGTGTGTGTGTTCTGCTGTAGGCATCATCCTGGTTGATATGATGTGTGTGTGTGTGTGTGTGTGTGTGTGTGTGTGTGTGTGTGTGTGTGTGTGTGTGTGTGTGTGTTCTGCTGTAGGCATCATCCTGGTTGATATGATGTGTGTGTGTGTGTGTGTGTGTGTGTGTGTGTGTGTGTGTGTTCTGCTGTAGGCATCATCCTGGTTGATATGATGTATGTGTGTGTGTGTGTGTGTGTGTGTGTGTGTGTGTGTGTGTTCTGCTGTAGGCATCATCCTGGTTGATATGATGTGTGTGTGTGTGTGTGTGTGTGTGTGTGTGTGTGTGTTCTGCTGTAGGCATCATCCTGGTTGATATGATGTGTGTATGTGTGTGTGTGTGTGTGTGTGTGTGTGTGTGTGTGTGTGTGTGTGTGTGTGTGTGTGTGTGTGTGTGTGTGTTCTGCTGTAGGCATCATCCTGGTGGCGGTGAACCCCTACAGGCAGCTGCCCGTATACGGGGACGCGGTCATCCACGCTTACTCCGGCCAGAACATGGGCGACCTGGACCCACACATATTCGCCGTGGCCGAGGAGGCCTACAAGCAGATGGCCAGGTGAACTGACACACACACACATCTAGTGAAGAGGAGACAGAGCAGTAAAACACACACACACACACACACACACACACACACACACACACACACACACACACACACACACACACACACACACACACACACACACACACACACACATATCTCGTATTGACGTGCCTTGTTGTTAATGGACTGATGCTGCACGGTGCTAAGCGAATAGGTTGAGGACGCAGGAGTTAGACCAGCGCTGGATGAGTTGGAACGCACCCTTAGTGACCAGCGCTAGAGGAGTTGGAACGCACCCTTAGTGACCAGCACTAGAGGAGTTGGAACGCACCCTTAGTGACCAGCGCTAGAGGAGTTGGAACGCACCCTTAGTGACCAGCGCTAGAGGAGTTGGAACGCACCCTTAGTGACCAGCGATAGAGTTGGAACGCACCCTTAGTGACCAGCGCTAGAGTTGGAACGCACCCTTAGTGACCAGCGCTAGAGGAGTTGGAACGCACCCTTAGTGACCAGCACTAGAGTTGGAACGCACCCTTAGTGACCAGCGCTAGAGTTGGAACGCACCCTTAGTGACCAGCGCTAGATGAGTTGGAACGCACCCTTAGTGACCAGCACTAGAGGAGTTGGAACGCACCCTTAGTGACCAGCGATAGAGTTGGAACGCACCCTTAGTGACCAGCGCTAGAGTTGGAACGCACCCTTAGTGACCAGCGCTAGAGGAGTTGGAACGCACCCTTAGTGACCAGCACTAGAGTTGGAACGCACCCTTAGTGACCAGCGCTAGAGTTGGAACGCACCCTTAGTGACCAGCGCTAGATGAGTTGGAACGCACCCTTAGTGACCAGCACTAGAGGAGTTGGAACGCACCCTTAGTGACCAGCGCTAGAGGAGTTGGAACGCACCCTTAGTGACCAGCACTAGAGTTGGAACGCACCCTTAGTGACCAGCGCTAGAGTTGGAACGCACCCTTAGTGACCAGCGCTAGATGAGTTGGAACGCACCCTTAGTGACCAGCGCTAGAGGAGTTGGAACGCACCCTTAGTGACCAGCGCTAGAGGAGTTGGAACGCACCCTTAGTGACCAGCACTAGAGTTGGAACGCACCCTTAGTGACCAGCGCTAGAGTTGGAACGCACCCTTAGTGACCAGCGCTAGATGAGTTGGAACGCACCCTTAGTGACCAGCACTAGAGGAGTTGGAACGCACCCTTAGTGTGGACAGATGACCAGCGCTAGAGGAGTTGGAACGCACCCTTAGTGACCGGCGCTAGAGGAGTTGGAACGCACCCTTAGTGACCAGCGCTAGAGGAGTTGGAACGCACCCTTAGTGTGGACAGATGACCAGCGCTAGAGGAGTTGGAACGCACCCTTAGTGACCAGCGCTAGAGGAGTTGGAACGCACCCTTAGTGACCAGCGCTAGAGTGTGAACGCACCCTTAGTGACCAGCGCTAGAGTGTGAACGCACCCTTAGTGACCAGCGCTAGAGGAGTTGGAACGCACCCTTAGTGACCAGCGCTAGAGGAGTTGGAACGCACCCTTAGTGACCAGCGCTAGAGGAGTGTGAACGCACCCTTAGTGTGGACAGATGACCAGCGCTAGAGGAGCCCATTAAACTTCTATTCATTGTGCAGCCCTATCGCACACCCTCACTTCAACACACACACACACACACACACACACACACACACACATTATATCAGTAGTAAACATCACGAGGCGCCTGCATCTACACACACACACACACACACACACACACACACACATTATATCAGTAGTAAACATCACGAGGCGTCTGCATCAACACACACACACACACACACACACACACACACACACATACACACACACACACACACACACACACACACACCTTATATCAGTGTGTCTCCACGTCCTGCAGGAACAACAGGAACCAGTCGATCATCGTGAGCGGCGAGTCCGGCGCTGGGAAGACGGTCTCCGCACGCTACGCCATGCGCTACTTCGCCGTGGTCAGCAAGTCCAGCAGCAAGACCCGCGTGGAGGACAAAGTTCTGGCGTCCAACCCGATCACAGAGGTGAGTGGACCACAAGGTTCTGGCGTCCAACCCGATCACAGAGGTATGACCACAGATTCCAGCCCGCCTGCATATGCCATCATGGCTCACATGGGATCTGAGATCCGCTCTTGTTTTGAAGGTAAGCTATAGTGTTGGGATCTGAGATCTGCTCTTATTTTGAAAGTAATCTCTTAGTGTTGGGTTGTGAGATCCGCTCTTGTTTTGAATGTAAGCTCTTAGTGTTGGGATCTGAGATCCGCTCTTATTTTGAAGGTAAGCTCTTAGTGTTGGTGTGTGAGATCCGCTCTTATTTTGAAGGTAAGCTATAGTGTTGGGATCTGAGATCCGCTCTTATTTTGAAGGTAAGCTCTTAGTGTTGGTGTGTGAGATCCGCTCTTATTTTGAAGGTAAGCTATAGTGTTGGGATCTGAGATCCGCTCTTATTTTGAAGGGAAACTCTTAGTGTTGGGTTGTGAGATCCGCTCTTATTTTGAAGGTAAGCTATAGTGTTGGGATCTGAGATCCGCTCTTATTTTGAAGGTAAGCTCTTAGTGTTGGTGTGTGAGATCCGCTCTTATTTTGAAGGTAAGCTATAGTGTTGGGATCTGAGATCCGCTCTTATTTTGAAGGGAAACTCTTAGTGTTGGGTTGTGTGTAGCAGGCTGTGCACCAGGTGCTGTGGCCCTGGTTCTGTGTAGTGTGCTGAGACTTGTCACGGTGTTTTGTTTGCAGGCTATTGGGAACGCAAAGACCACCAGAAACGATAACAGCAGCCGCTTTGGGAAGTACACGGAGATCAGCTTTGACCAGCGCCACCAGATCATCGGCGCCAACATGAGGACCTACCTGCTGGAGAAGTCCCGAGTCGTGTTCCAGGTGAGAGTTTAAAAAGTCATTAGTTTACCACTAACCACACTCAGATATGTTACAAAGATTGCCTTTCACAGACAATCACAAAGCAGGACAAATCACATCTGTGACACACTCAATGATGACTGATGACGTGACACACACACACGTAACCCATGGGACATAAACACACACACACACGCAAAACTCATGGGTCTCAAACACACACACACACAACCCATAGATGAGAAACAAACACAAACACGCTCACACACACACACACACAAACACGCAACCCATGGGTCAGAAACACACACACACACACACACACACACACACACACACACACACACACACACACACCCATGGGTCAGATAAGATTAACATTTTAGCTGGAAGACAGAAAAGTCAGTTCTGTGAAGCCAATTCCGGGACTTAAGTATTGGAGTAATGTGGTCAATTCTTTTAGTTTTCATGAGAGGAGGACATCCCAGGGTCCAGAAAGTCCTGCCACAAATTCTTTCTAACTGTGCACAGGTGATATCACTAATTATCTGATCTACCTGGCTGCTAATTAAGATTAGCTGGTTTACTAAATGGTTGGATCAAATACTTGGCAGGACTTTTACTTTTTAAACCCGGGATGTCCACTTCTGTACTTCAGTTTTTTTCTTTTTGAGACATCCAGTTGTTGATCTTGTCAATACACAGCCAGAGAGATTCAAAGGGACCATAGTCATTAGGCGATAAAGTTAAATGAAGTCTGCAGAGCTATGATAGGAAATGAGATTATTTTGGATGATTTGTCCAAGTGGGAGCATATAGAGGTTGAATAGTAGTGGCCCCAAGATCGACCCATGGGGAACGCCACAGGTCAAGGACGTTGGCGTTGAGGTACAGTTGCCGATGGCAACAAACAAACTCCTTTCTTGTAGATATGATTTTCCAGGTGCTCCAGGTAGGGCAGTCGACAGCGCTCTGTGACCCCTGTGCAGGTGTGGGGTCCCTGATGTTGGGTCTGGGCAGGTGTGTGGTACCTGATGTTGGGGTCTGGGCAGGTGTGCAGGTGTGTGGTCCCTGATGTTGGGGTCTGTGCAGGTGTGCAGGTGTGTAGTCCCTGATGCTGGGGTCTGTGCAGGTGTGCAGGTGTGTAGTCCCTGATGTTGGGGTCTGGGCAGGTGTGCAGGTGTGGGGTCCCTGATGTTGGGGTCTGGGCAGGTGTGCAGGTGTGTGATCCCTGATGTTGGGGTCTGGGCAGGTGTGCAGGTGTGTGATCCCTGATGTTGGGTCTGGGCAGGTGTGCAGGTGTGTGATCCCTGATGTTGGGGTCTGGGCAGGTGTGCAGGTGTGCAGGTGTGTGATCCCTGATGTTGGGGTCTGGGCAGGTGTGCAGGTGTGTGATCCCTGATGTTTGGGTCTGTGCAGGTGTGTGGTCCCTGATGTTGGGGTCTGGGCAGGTGGGCAGGTGGGCAGGTGTGGGATCCCTGATGTTGGGGTCTGTGCAGGTGTGCAGGTGTGTGGTCCCTGATGTTGGGTCTGTGCAGGTGTGTGATCCCTGATGTTGGGGTCTGTGCAGGTGTGCAGGTGTGGGGTCCCTGATGTTGGGGTCTGGGCAGGTGTGCAGGTGTGGGATCCCTGATGTTGGGGTCTGGGCAGGTGTGCAGGTGTGGGATCCCTGATGTTGGGGTCTGTGCAGGTGTGCAGGTGTGGGGTCCCTGATGTTGGGTCTGTGCAGGTGTGCAGGTGTGGGGTCCCTGATGTTGGGGTCTGGGCAGGTGTGCAGGTGTGGGATCCCTGATGTTGGGTCTGGGCAGGTGTGTGGTCCCT
>NC_085003.1:34188099-34213099 GCF_963854185.1 Sardina pilchardus
CCCTCTCTCTTTCTCTCCCCTCTCTCTTTCTCTCCCCTCTCTCTTCTCTCCCCCTCTCCTCAGGTACGACTCCAAGCGTGTGGTCCAGCAGCTCCGAGCCTGTGGGGTTCTAGAGACGGTCCACATCAGCGCCCAGAGCTACCCGTCCAGGTGAGATGCCCACACCAGTGCCCATGCCAGTGCCCATCTAGTGCCCATCTAGTGCCCACACCAGTGCCCATCTAGTGCCCATCTAGTGCCCACACCAGTGCCCATCTAGTGCCCACACCAGTGCCCATCTAGTGCCCATCTAGTGCCCACACCAGTGCCCATCTAGTGCCCACACCAGTGCCCATCTAGTGCCCATCTAGTGCCCACACCAGTGCCCATCTAGTGCCCACACCAGTGCCCATCTAGTGCCCATCTAGTGCCCACACCAGTGCCCATCTAGTGCCCACACCAGTGCCCATCTAGTGCCCATCTAGTGCCCACACCAGTGCCCATCTAGTGCCCACACCAGTGCCCACACCAGTGCCCATCTAGTGCCCATCTAGTGCCCACACCAGTGCCCATCTAGTGCCCATCTAGTGCCCATCTAGATCAACACAGGTGATTAATACTGCCCACGGCAGTGCCCTAGATCAGATTCAGATTCAGATTCAGATTCAGATTCAGATTCAGATTCAGATTCAGATTCAGAAAGCTTTATTAGTCCCCGAGGAGCAATTCAGTTTACAGCCAACCCATCCATTAAGGGGTTAAAAGTTTGAAAAGTGCATTGGCATTCACTAGAATGTATGCAGAGTAGATCACTGTAGATCAGTGTAGACTATACTGTAGCATCTAGATCAGTGTAGACTATACTGTAGCTTCTAGATCAGTGTAGAGTAGACTATACTTTAGCATCTAGATCAGTGTAGACTATACTGTAGCTTCTAGATCAGTGTAGACTATAGATCAGTGTAGACTATACTGTAGCTTCTAGATCAGTGTAGACTAGATCAGTGTAGAGTAGACTATACTTTAGCATCTAGATCAGTGTAGACTATACTGTAGCATCTAGATCAGTGTAGACTATACTGTAGCATCTAGATCAGTGTAGACTATACTGTAGCATCTAGATCAGTGTAGACTAGATCAGTGTAGACCAGTGGTCGGCAATAGGCGGCCCGCGGGCCAGATGCGGCCCGCAAGCAAAAACATCTGGCCCGTGAGATCTTTTGAACCAGAGAATGAAAAAAAAAAAAACTTTTTTAAAAATCGGACTGCCAGTCTCAAACATGCTCTTTATTTTGAAACGTAACTTTCCAGAACAGAAGAATTTCAATCAATCTAAATGCGTAGATATTTGTTTCATCTGAATACGAGTGAAGAAGCACGCAGCGAGGTGCAGCGTTAACGCACAACATGCAAAAACAAATGAAGTCAGTGGACAGCGCTGGTTCTCAAATTCCAAGCTAGTCCCTAGAACACATGTTGTCATTCAAACAACGGACATAGGCTTATGGTGATAATTAAAACACGACTTCTTTTAAACAGGCCTGACATCAAACAGGCAATTTACGCACATAGAACTGCGAAAAGTAAAACACGAGTTTCAAACATAGCGTGCGTGTTATTTAGGAACGCAACCTTTAAATTAGCATGCTTAGTTTCGTGGTGCCGTCTTGCAGGCTACTCTTTGTATGCAGAGACACCCTCGTTAGTTGTTACAGATCAGGCATGTGGGCTTTGCATTAATACATATTAGGGAGGATGAATAGTTCTCTGTCTATTCATCATTAAAGATCCTGTTTTCGCTGTTAACTTTTCTCTTCAGATTTTTTCATAGTGCCATTTTTTTGACAGCTAACAGCAACGCGTGGAAATGTTTTTCTGGTGGTTTTTATTTTTATTTTTTAAAGACACAGGCATATAATAGCGCCCCCAATGACCAGTCGACAAATTTAACCTACATCAGCCTGCTTGAATGTCTCTGCTCTGTCATTCAAGAGCGCCTATCATTTTTACCTCCTCCGATATTAATTAATTAAATTAGCCATTGTTTTGGTTGTGAACTTGTGGCCCGCTATGTAATGGCTTGGAAAATATCTGGCCCGAGGCCAAACTTAATTGCCGACCCCTGGTGTAGACTATACTAGAGCATCTAGATCAGTGTAGACTATACTAGAGCTTCTAGATCAGTGTAGACTATACTAGAGCTTCTAGATCAGTGTAGACTATACTAGAGCTTCTAGATCAGTGTAGACTATACTGTAGCATCTAGATCAGTGTAGACTATACTGTAGCATCTAGATCAGTGTAGACTATACTGTAGCATCTAGATCAGTGTAGACTATACTAGAGCTTCTAGATCAGTGTAGACTATACTAGAGCTTCTAGATCAGTGTAGACTATACTGTAGCATCTAGATCAGTGTAGACTATACTGTAGCTTCTAGATCAGTGTAGACTATAGATCAGTGTAGACTATACTGTAGCATCTAGATCACTGTAGACTATACTGTAGCATCTAGATCAGTGTAGACTATACTGTAGCTTCTAGATCAGTGTAGACTATACTGTAGCATCTAGATCAGTGTAGACTATAGATCAGTGTAGACTATACTGTAGCATCTAGATCAGTGTAGACTATACTGTAGCATCTAGATCAGTGTAGACTAGATCAGTGTAGACTATACTTTAGCATCTAGATCAGTGTAGACTACTGTAGCATCTAGATCAGTGTAGACTATAGATCAGTGTAGACTATACTAGAGCTTCTAGATCAGTGTGTATGAATGTGTGCCACTACTCCCTGATGGGTGAAATGCAGAGAACAAATTTCCTACAGGACTAATACAGTGTGACTTGAGTAATTTAACTTGATCAATACATGTGAGCTGGTCTGTATCAGCATAGGTGAGGTTCAGAAGGATGAGATCATTCTCTCCGTTATTCTTACTGTACTGAGTTCATTCATCATTCAAGTACTGCTGGATGTTTGTAGTACAGTATGCCATTAGGAGGTGTGTGCATGTGGGCTTTATGATTGCTGGCCTTGGTTGTTTCTGTATGGATGTGTTATGGTCTCATGTGTTGTGGTCTCATGTGTTATGGTCTCATGTGTTGTGGTCTCATGTGTTATGGTCTCATGTGTTATGGTCTCATGTGTTGTGGTCTCATGTGTTATGGTCTCATGTGTTATGGTCTCATGTGTTATGGTCTCATGTGTTATGGTCTCAGGTGGACCTACATCGAGTTCTACAGTCGCTACAGCATCCTGATGACACAGGCGGAGCTGGTTCTCAACGACAAGAAACAAACATGCAAGTCTGTTCTCCAGAGACTCATTCCTGTAAGGACCCGCCACCTTCTCCTCCTCTCCTCCCCTCTCCTCCTCTCTCCTGTCATGTCCTGTGTTCTCTGCTCCCATCCTCTCCTCCTTTCCTCCCCTCTCCTCCTCTCTTCTCCTCCTCTCTCCTGTCATGTCATCTGTTCTCAGCTCCCATCCTCTCCTCCTCTCCTCCTCTCCTCCTCTCCTCCTCTCCTCTCCTCCCCTCTCCTCCTCTCTCTTCTCTCTCCTGTCATGTCCTCTGTTCTCAGCTCCCATCCTCTCCTCCTCTCCTCCTCTCCTCCTCTCTTCTCCTCCTCTCTCCTGTCATGTCCTCTGTTCTCAGCTCCCATCCTCTCCTCCTCTCCTCCTCTCCTCCTCTCTTCTCCTCCTCTCTCCTGTCATGTCCTCTGTTCTCTGATCCCATCTTCTCTTCTCCTCTCCTCCTCTCTTCTCCTCCTCTCTCCTGTCATGTCCTCTGTTCTCTGATCCCATCTTCTCTTCTCCTATCATCTCTCCTGACCTCCTCCTCTCCTCTTTTCTTCTCCCCTCCTCTCTGCTCTACACTCTACAGCTCTCCTCCCTTCTTCTCCTCCTCCTCTTTGCACTACACTTCTGTGTTCCTCTCCCACTCCTCTGTCCTCCTCCCTCCCCTCATCTACTCCCCTGTTCATTCATCCGTCTCTGTAATCACTCCATCTCTCTGTCCTCTTTCTTCATTCTTCGTGCTCACTCATCCGTTTCTCCCCCCCCTCTCTTGTCCCACGCCTCCCCCTCTCTGTCACTCATTCTCTCTGTGCTGTCATGCACTGCTTAATGTCCTCTCTTCCTCCTCTCCTCCACCGCTCCTCTCCTCTTCTCCACCCCTCCCTGCTCCTCCCACATCAGTGTCGTGTCAGGATCGTCCACATTCCCTGTGCTCATTTCTCTCTCAGCTCGATACAGATTCTAGTTTTCAAGCACACCTGTCTCTGCGCTGTCTCTCATACCCAAATGTGTACAATGTTTGTGCATTTTATCTTCCTAAACTGCATGTCTGTACTTTTACAATATGGACATCAACACAGACTAGTGATTAGCGGTTTTGTCTGTTGTCTAGTTCAGATGTCAGTAGTGTTCACTGTGTGTTCAGTACCCAGCATGTCAGTAGTGTTCACTGTGTTCATTAGTCAGTAGTGATCACTATGTGTTCAGTAGTCAGTAGTGTTCACTGTGTTCATTAGTCAGTAGTGTTCACTATGTGTTCAGCATGTCAGTAGTGTTCACGGTGTTCAGCATTGAGGCAGCTCAATGATGTAGAATTCTACTCTCCGCTGACCAGCGACCCCACAATACGGTTTCAGAGCAGAATAAAGAGCACTCTTCATACCGCTTTAACGAATGGTGACATCACTAAAGAAGAACATGACTTTCTGCATCAAGAACACCCTGTGCGGCCGACTTTTTACACACTGCCTAAGATACATAAGAAGTTTGAAGACTTGGTTCCTGGTCGCCCTATTGTAGCGGGCTGCCAGTCATTAACTGAACCCATCTCGCAGTTTGTGGACTGTCATATTAAATCATTAGTCTCAACCTTACCATCTTATTTACAGGATACGACTGATTTTCTGAATAAATTGCAAAATGTCGTGATATCTGAGAATGACTTGTTGTGTACGATGGATGTGACCAGTCTATATACCAACATTCCCCATGATCTAGGCCTATGTGCTTTAGAGAGTTATCTTGCATGCAGAGAACATGATCAGCCTTCAACTAAATCTCTTTGGGAAATGGCACATATAGTTTTGACAATGAATTACTTTAGATTCGAAGAGACCTTTTACCATCAAATTAAGGGCACAGCCATGGGTTCTCCCTTCGCCCCCAATTATGCGAACTTGTTCATGGGGAAATTCGAAAGTGACTTTGTTTATAAAGACAATGAGTTTGGTCAATGTATTAAATGTTGGTTCCGATTCATAGACGATATATTCTTTGTTTTCAGTGGGACGGTTGAGCCTCTGCTTCAGCTCCATACGTATTTAAATTCAAGACTTAGTTCTATCAAATTTTCCCTTGAATTCAGCATGGACAAAATATCATTTTTGGATGTTGAAGTTCAGAAAGTAGGGAAGACTCTAACAACGACAGTTTTTCGCAAGGTCACTGACCGAAATAGCTTTTTACTCTCTAGTAGCTATCATCCACCCCCCATGAAGAGAAGTCTCCCTTACAGCCAATTTTTACGTGTTCGCAGAATATGCGACACTGATGAGGATTTTGAAACCCAAGCCAAAATTGTTTATGATCGTTTCCTTGAAAAGGGTTATGCAAAAACAAATTTAGATTCCTGTTTACAAAAAGCCTGCAGCTCTGCGCGCAAAACTCTTCTGGAGAAGAAAGCTAGGACTAAGGAGGCGCCGCAGCTGGTCTTCGTTAATACTTTTTCTCCGTTTTCTAGCAATATCAAATCAATTGTTAAAAAACATTGGCATGTTCTGTCTAGTGACCCACAGATAGGCCAGTCCTTCAATTATACTCCTCGTTTCGCCTATAAAAGGTCCCGAAATTTGAGAGATGCATTGGTCAAAGCTGACGTGCACACTGCATCCTCCAATTGGCTCTCTAATCTCCCCCCTGGCAATTTTCCCTGCCGTAACTGTGTCAATTGCAATGCAATGATAAAAGGAGACACATTTGTACATCCACGCACCGGCAGGAAATTCTCCGTGAGAGGGAGAATATCCTGTCGGACGTCCTTTGTCGTTTACCTGTTGAAGTGCCCGTGTGGCTTCTGTTATGTAGGGAAAACCACTAGAGAACTTCGTACACGTGTCACTGAACACAAAAGTAACATACGAAATAAAGATGAAAAATCCCCAGTGGCAAGACATTTTAATAACAATAATCATGATATTTGTATGCTGAAATTTCAGGGCATTGAACTTGTACATAAGCCTAGGAGGGGTGGAGATAGGGGGCGTCTCCTGCTTCAGAGAGAGGCCTTTTGGATTCATGAACTGCAGACAGTCCAACCTGGTGGCCTTAATGAAGAACTGGCCCTACAGTGCTTCCTCTGAGTTTGCCATTTCATGTTTTGCAATATATTTTGCTATTTTTTTAATTTAAAATTTTTTTTTTTCTCTATTTTGTATAATTGTTGACTTGCATATTGTCCTATTTAGGCACATTATTGATACAATTCAGAATGTTTGCTATGACTGTGTGCGCCTAATTGGCAATTTGGTGATGTAGCCTATCTGTACCTGTTATTAGTTACACCTGCCCTATCCTCCCCAAGACGCTGAGGACGGCTGTTAGCCGAAACGCGTCCGTCTTGGTTCATGCTTTCAAGTCAATAAAATACCAAGATTTATTCGAGAGTGCGTTTATTTTGCTATATACGGTGTTCAGCATGTCAGTAGTCGTTCTGCATGTCATTAGTGTTCACTGTGTGTTCATTAGTCAGTAGTGTTCACTGTGTTCAGTAGTCAGTGTTCACTGTGTGTTCATTAGTCAGTAGTGTTCACTGTGTTCAGCATGTCAGTAGTGTTCACTGTGTGTTTAGTAGTCAGTAGTGTTCACTGTGTGTTCAGTAGTCAGTAGTGTTCACTGTGTGTTCAGCATGTCAGTAGTGTTCACTATGTGTTCAGCATGTCAGTAGTGTTCACTGTGTGTTCATTAGTCAGTAGTGTTCACTGTGTGTTCAGTAGTCAGTAGTGTTCACTGTGTGTGTTCAGTAGTCAGTAGTGTTCACTGTGTGTTCATTAGTCAGTAGTGTTCACTGTGTGTTCAGCATGTCAGTAGTGTTCACTGTGTGTGTTCAGTAGTCAGGTCAGTAGTGTTCACTGTGTGTTCAGCATGTCAGTAGTGATCACTGTTTTCATTAGTCAGTAGTGTTCACTGTGTGTTCAGCATGTCAGTAGTGTTCACTATGTGTTCAGTAGTCAATAGTGTTCACTGTGTGTGTTCAGTAGTCAGTAGTGTTCGCTGTGTGTTCAGTAGTCAGTAGTGTTCACTGTGTGTGTTTAGTAGTCAGTAGTGTTCCCTGTGTTCAGTAGTCAGTAGTGTTCACTGTGTGTTCAGTAGTCAGTAGTGTTCACTGTGTGTTCAGTAGTCAGTAGTGTTCACTGTGTGTTCAGTAGTCAGTAGTGTTCACTGTGTTCAGTAGTCAGTAGTGTTCACTGTGTGTCCAGTAGTCAGTAGTGTTCACTGTGAGTTCATTAGTCAGTAGTGTTCACTGTGTGTTCAGCATGTCAGTAGTGTTCACTATGTGTTCAGTAGTCAATAGTGCTCACTGTGTGTTCATTAGTCAGTAGTGTTCACTGTGTGTTCAGTAGTCAATAGTGCTCACTGTGTGTTCATTAGTCAGTAGTGTTCACTATGTGTTCATTAGTCAGTAGTGTTCACTGTGTGTTCAGCATGTCAGTAGTGTTCACTATGTGTTCATTAGTCAGTAGTGTTCACTGTGTGTTCAGTAGTCAGTAGTGTTCACTGTGTGTTTAGTAGTCAGTAGTGTTCACTGTGTGTTCAGCATGTCAGTAGTGTTCACTGTGTGTTCATTAGTCAGTAGTGTTCACTGTGTGTTCATTAGTCAGTAGTGTTCACTGTGTGTTCAGTAGTCAGTAGTGTTCACTGTGTTCATTAGTCAGTAGTGTTCACTGTGTGTTCAGTAGTCTAGGGGTCTCCACCCAGCATGTCTGTGTGCCGCTGGGTCTTAATGCCGCCTCCTCGTCCTCTCTCTCGGCCGCAGGACTCTGACCAGTACAAGTTCGGCCGCACCAAGATCTTCTTCCGGGCGGGGCAGGTGGCGTACCTGGAGAAGCTGCGGCTGGACCGCCTGAGGGCGGCGTGCGTCACCATCCAATCACGCGTGAGGGGGTGGAGCCAGAGGCGCCGGTTCCTGCGGTTGAGGAGCGCGGCCTGCACCCTGCAGCAGTACATCAGGGGTCAGAGGTCAATCAGGTCTGACCCCTGCAGCAGTACATTAGGGGTCAGAGGTCAATCAGGTCTGACCTGGGCACGGGGGCGCGGGGTCAGAGATGCATCATTCAAATTCGCTAACATAGGCGAACAGTTTTCCGTTAGCCTTAAGTTTTCAGCGAGCGTTTGCAGACATTCCCAAACGGTCTGCTGGGTAGTTCTCAGCCAACAAGACCTGACATTAACTGGGCCTGAGTTTGATGAAGGCATCAATGCAATTACTGTTAGATTGGAATGTTAACTCCAAATCATTCATGATTGGTCTATTCTCTGAAGCGATCAGTCATTGGTCTATTCTCTGAAGCGATCAGTCATTGGTCTATTTCTCTGAAGTGATCAGTAATTGGTCTGTTCTCTGAAGTGATCAGTAATTGGTCTGTTCTCTGAAGTGATCAGTGATTGGTCTATTCTCTGAAGTGGTCAGTGATTGGTCTATTCTCTGTCGCAGGCAAACGGTGACGGCCGAGGCGCTCAAACGAGGTTGGGCTGCAGTGGTCATCCAGAAGCATTGCCGTGGTTACCTAGTGCGAAGGGTCTACAAGCTTGTCTTGGTTGCCACGGTGACCATTCAGGCCTACATCAGGGGATGGCTTGCTCGCAAGCGCCACAAAAAGGTGTGTGTGTGTGTGTGTTTGTGTGTGTGTACAAAAAGGTGCTTTTAGATGAGATTACAAATGTGAGTGTGTGTGTAGATGGTGTAATGGTGTAGGAGCAGACGCCATTGGTCCTCCAGAAGTACGCGCGGGCCTGGTTGTGTAACTCTGTGTGTGTGTGTGTGTGTGTGTGTGTGTGTGTGTGTGTGTGTGTGTGTGTGTGTGTGTGTGTGTGTGTGTGTGTGTGTGTGTGTGTGTGTGTGTGTGTGTGTGTGTGTGTGTGTGTGTGTGTGTGTGTGTGTGTGTGTGTGTGTGTGTGTGTGTAGATGGTGTGTGAGCAGAAGGCGTTGGTTCTGCAGAAGTACGCTCGCGCCTGGTTGGTCCGGCGGAGGTTCCAGAGCATGCGGCGCCTCGTGCTCAACGTGCAGCTCTCCTACCGTGTGCAGCAGCTCAGGAAGAAACTGGAGGAGCAGGTACACACACACACACACACACACACACACACACACACACACACACACACACACACACACACACACACGTGCAGCTCTCCTACCGTGTGCAGCAGCTCAGGAAGAAGCTCGAGGAGCAGGTACACACACACACACACACACACACACACACACACACACACACACACACACACACACACACACACACACACACATATACACACACACACACACACACACACACACACACACACACACACACACACACATACTTCTACTCTAGAGAGGAGGATCAGGTACACACACACACACACACACACACACACACACACACACACACACACACACACACACACACACACACACACACACACATACTTCTACTCTAGAGAGGAGGATCAGGTACACACACACACACACACACTCCTACTGCAGAAAGAGGAGGTGCTGGATATTCACTCACTTGCCTGTGCCTGGCTCAGTTATATGATCCTCTATAATGCTCTATAATGCTCTATAATGCTCTATAATGCTATATATGCTATATAATGCTATATAATGAATAATGAAAAACTCCCTGTACTGTTCCTGGCTCAGTTATATGATCCTCTATAATCCTCTTTAATGCTCTATAATCCTCTATAATGCTATATATGCTATATAATGCTATATAATGAAGTATAATGTTGTATAATGAAAAACTCCCTGTACTGTTCCTGGCTCAGTTATATGATCCTCTATAATGCTCTATAATGCTCTATAATGCTATATATGCTATATAATGCTATATAATGAAGTATAATGTTGTATAATGAAGTATAATGTTGTATAATGAAAAACTCCCTGTACTGTTCCTGGCTCAGTTATATGATCCTCTATAATGCTCTATAATGCTCTATAATGCTATATATGCTATATAATGCTATATAATGAATAATGAAAAACTCCCTGTACTGTTCCTGGCTCAGTTATATGATCCTCTATAATGCTCTATAATGCTCTATAATGCTATATATGCTATATAATGCTATATAATGAAGTATAATGTTGTATAATGAAAAACTCCCTGTACTGTTCCTGGCTCAGTTATATGATCCTCTATAATGCTATATAATGCTATATAATGCTCTATAATGCTCTATAATGCTATATATGCTATATATGCTATATAATGCTGTTCCTGGTTCCACATAATACTATATCATGAATAATGCTCTCGCTATAGCATTGTCCGCGTCTCCTGCTGATTGGCTGAGATGTTGTGTGTTCCTCCAATCAGGGTAAAGAGAACCGTGGCCTGATGGAGAGGCTGACAGGCCTGGCCAACGCCCACTCTCAGGGATTGGACAAGCTGCAAG
Organism: Sardina pilchardus; assembly: GCF_963854185.1. Classification (NCBI taxonomy): domain Eukaryota; kingdom Metazoa; phylum Chordata; class Actinopteri; order Clupeiformes; family Clupeidae; genus Sardina; species Sardina pilchardus. The sequence continues at coordinate 34,198,762 of NC_085003.1, forward strand.
CGCTGGAGGCGGAGCTGAGCAAATCGGCCAATGACAGAGTGTCCGTAGAGAAGCAGGAGAAGAGGAACAAGGAGGCAGCCAATCAGGTCAGTAGTGCAATGAGCATGAGCCAATCAGATCAGTAGTGCTATGAGTATGGCCACGCCCCCCGATACGGCCAATCAGGTTAGTAGTGCAATGAGCATGAGCCAATCAGATCAGTAGTGCTATGAGTATGGCCACGCCCCCCGATACGGCCAATCAGGTTAGTAGTGCAATGAGCATGAGCCAATCAGATCAGTAGTGCTATGAGCATGAGCCACGCCCCCCGATACACCCCTCGATACGGTCCTGACATTGCCCTGGTTCTGTCCTAAGATTGCCCTGGTTTGACCCTGATATGGCCCTGATTTGGCCCTGATGCTGCATTGATTTGGTACTGATGTGGCCATTGAGTTGAAATTGAAATGAATTTAATTTCCCCAGATATCAGTACATACTGCAGGTGCATAGTTCAGCACTGGGCATACAGTGTGCAGTGAGATGAGATGGTGCTGGTGTGTGTGTGTGCACATGTGCAGTGAGATGAGATGGTGCTGGTGTGTGTGTGTGCACATGTGCAGTGAGATGAGATGGTGTGTGTGTGTGTGCACATGTGCAGTGAGATGAGATGACATGGCGCTGGTGTGTGTGTGCACATGTGCAGTGAGATGAGATGGTGCTGGTGTGTGTGTGTGTGTGCAGTGAGATGAGATGGCGCTGGTGTGTGTGTGTGTGTGCAGTGAGATGAGATGGTGCTGGTGTGTGTGTGTGCACATGTGCAGTGAGATGAGATGGTGCTGGTGTGTGTGTGTGCACATGTGCAGTGAGATGAGATGGTGCTGGTGTGTGTGTGTGTGTGCAGTGAGATGAGATGGCGCTGGTGTGTGTGTGTGTGTGCAGTGAGATGAGATGGTGCTGGTGTGTGTGTGTGCACATGTGCAGTGAGATGAGATGGCGCTGGTGTGTGTGTGTGTGTGCAGTGAGATGAGATGGTGCTGGACTGGTGTGTGTGTGTGTGCACATGTGCAGTGAGATGAGATGGTGTGTGTGTCTGCACATGTGCAGTGAGATGAGATGATGCTGGTGTGTGTGTGTGTGTGCAGTGAGATGAGATGGTGTGTGTGTGTGCACATGTGCAGTGAGATGAGATGGTGTGTGTGTGTCTGCACATGTGCAGTGAGATGAGATGGTGCTGGTGTGTGTGTGTGCACATGTGCAGTGAGATGAGATGGTGCTGGTGTGTGTGTGTGCACATGTGCAGTGAGATGAGATGGTGCTGGTGTGTGTGTGTGCAGTGAGATGAGATGATGCTGGTGTGTGTGTGTGCACATGTGCAGTGAGATGAGATGATGCTGGTGTGTGTGTGTGCACATGTGCAGTGAGATGAGATGATGCTGGTGTGTGTGTGCAGTGAGATGAGATGGCGCTGGTGTGTGTGTGTGTGCAGTGAGATGAGATGATGCTGGTGTGTGTGTGTGCACATGTGCAGTGAGATGAGATGACGTGGCGCCGGTGTGTGTGTGTCCCTCAGATGATCACCCAGCTGCAGGCTCAGAAAGCTGCTCTGGAGGCGGAGAAGAAGAGCGTGGAGGCCAAGATGGCCGAGAGCACTCAGGAGATGGCAGGTGCTGCTGGGGACTCTTGGGCTTGGGGGGGTGGGTTTGGGTTTGGATTTTGGGTTGGGGGGGTAGTTTTGGGTTTGGGTTGGGGGGGTAGTTTTGGGTTTTGGATTGGGTGGGTTTGGGTTTGGGTTTTGGGTTGGGTTGGGTTGGGTTGGGTTGGGTTGGGTTTTGGGTTTGGGTTGGGGGGGTAGTTTTGGGTTTTGGGTTGGGTGAGTGGGTTTGGGTGGGTAGGTTGGGTTTTGGGTTGGGTGGGTGGGTGGGTTGGGTTGGGTTTTGGGTTGGGTGGGTGGGTGGTTCGGTTGGGTTTTGGGTTGGGTGGGTAGGTTGGGTTTTGGGTTGGGTAGGTGGGTAGGTAGGTTGGGTTTTGGGTTGGGTGGGTAGGTTGGGTTTTGGGTTGAGTAGGTGGGTGGGTAGGTTGGGTGGGTGGGTGGGTAGGTTGGGTTTTGGGTTGAGTAGGTGGGTGGGTAGGTTGGGTGGGTGGGTGGGTAGGTTGGGTTTTGAGTTGGGTAGGTGGGTGGGTAGGTCGGGTTTTGGGTTGGGTTGGGTTGGGTTGGGTGGGTGGGTAGGTTGGGTTTTGGGTTGGGTAGGTGGGTGGGTAGGTTGGGTGGGTGGGTGGGTAGGTTGGGTTTTGGGTTGGGTAGGTGGGTGGGTAGGTTGGGTTTTGGGTTTTTGCCAAGATGGCGGAGAGCGTTAAGCAGATGAGAGGTGCGGGTTAAGATGTCTTGGGTGGATGAGTTGGGTTTGCACTGAGGCCTGTCTGTAACCCTCTCCGTCTCTGTCTGTACCCCTCTCTCTGTCTCTGTCTGTGACCCTCTCTGTCTCTCTCTGTCTCTGTCTGTACCCCTCTCTCTGTCTCTGTCTGTGACCCTCTCTGTCTCTCTCTGTCTCTGTCTGTGACCCTCTCTCTGTCTCTGTCTGTACCCCCCTCTCCGTGTCTCTGTCTGTACCCCCCTCTCTGTCTCTGTCTGTGACCCTCTCTCTGTCTCTCTCTGTCTCTGTCTGTGACCCTCTCCGTGTCTCTGTCTGTACCCCCCTCTCTGTCTGTGTCTGTGACCCTCTCCGTGTCTGTGTCTGTGACCCTCTCCGTGTGTGTGTCCGTCTGAAGAGAACTTCAGTGAGCTGCAGAGGAGACTGCAGGAGGACCTGGAGAAGGAGGAGAGGAGAAGGAAGTAAGTGACCATTGGCCCAGATGAGCTGCTTACCGCCCCATTGGCCCAGATGAGCTGCTTAATCACTATACTACCAGCGCCCCATGACCCGCCATAGACTCCCATTGGGTCCACATGAGCTACGACAGTATTGACCCTCTTCATCATTGGGCCCAGATGCTATAGACAGACATAGACATCCCAGGTGCAGAGAGTACAAGTCTTGCCAAGTATCTGATCCAACCATTTAGTAAACCAGCTCATCCTAATTAGCAGCCAGGTACAGTAGACCAGATCATCAGTGGTATCACCTGTGTTAAGTGCACAGGTAGAAAGAATATCTGGCAGGACCTCTACTTTCTGGAACCGGGATGTGCGCCTCTGGCCATAGACCCTCATCATTGGTCAGTCCTCTGGCCATAGACCCTCATCATTGGTCAGTCCTCTGGCTATAGACCCTCATCATTGGTCAGTCCTCTGGCCATAGACCCTCATCATTGGTCAGCACACTGGCCATAGACCCTCATCATTGGTCAGTCCTCTGGCCGTAGACCCTCATCATTGGTCAGTCCTCTGGCCGTAGACCCTCATCATTGGTCAGTCCACTGGCCGTAGACCCTCATCATTGGTCAGTCCTCTGGCCATAGACCCTCATCATTGGTCAGTCCTCTGGCCATAGACCCTCATCATTGGTCAGTCCTCTGGCTATAGACCCTCATCATTGGTCAGTCCTCTGGCTATAGACCCTCATCATTGGTCAGTCCTCTGGCTATAGACCCTCATCATTGGTCAGTCCTCTGGCCATAGACCCTCATCATTGGTCAGTCCTCTGGCCATAGACCCTCATCATTGGTCAGTCCTCTGGCCATAGACCCTCATCATTGGTCAGTCCTCTGGCCGTAGACCCTCATCATTGGTCAGTCCTCTGGCTATAGACCCTCACTGGCTATAGACCCTCATCATTGGTCAGTCCTCTGGCTATAGACCCTCATCATTGGTCAGTCCTCTGGTCAGCACACTGGCCTCAGCGCGCCCCCCCCTGAAGAGTGTCCTTCACTTTGCCCCTCAGGATCGCGGAGAACAATCTGGAGAACCAGAGGGAGGACTCGTGCCGGGAGGTGGAGGTTCTGCAGCTGGAGAACCGGCAGCTGCGGGAGGAGAAGCTGCGGCTGCAGATGCAGCTGGAGGAGGAGAACCACCAGAACACGGAGCTGCAGGAGCAGATCGCGCAGCTCACCAAGCACATCAAGGTAGCACCTCACCAGACACATCAAGGTAGCACCTCATTGGCTCAGCCATCTCACCAAATACATCAAGGTAGCACCTCATTGGCTCAGCCATCTCACCAAACACATCAAGGTAGCACCTCACCAGACACATCAGCACCTCTTTGGTTCAGCCCTCTCACCAGACACATCAAGGTAGCACCTCATTGGCTCAGCCATCTCACCAAACACATCAAGGTAGCACCTCATTGGCTCAGCCATCTCACCAAGCACATCAAGGTAGCACCTCATTGGCTCAGCCATCTCACCAAGCACATCAAGGTAGCACCTCACCACGCACATCAGCACCTCATTGGTTCAGCCATCTCACCAAATACATCAAGGTAGCACCTCATTGGCTCAGCCATCTCACCAAACACATCAAGGTAGCACCTCATTGGCTCAGCCATCTCACCAAACACATCAAGGTAGCACCTCACCAGACACATCAAGGTAGCACCTCATTGGCTCAGCCATCTCACCAAACACATCATGGTAGCACCTCATTGGTTCAGCCATCTCACCAAACACATCAAGGTAGCACCTCACCACACACATCAGCACCTCATTGGTTCAGCCATCTCACCAAATACATCAAGGTAGCACCTCATTGGCTCAGCCATCTCACCAAATACATCAAGGTAGTACCTCATTGGCTCAGCCATCTCACCAAACACATCAAGGTAGCACCTCATTGGTTTAGCCATCTCACCAAATACATCAAGGTAGCACCTCACTGGTTCTGCCATCTCACCAAACATCAAAGTAGCACCCATGGAGGTATTATAAGAACTGGAGAGAGGGACTAAGTCCCGCCCCCATTCATTTCAATGGCCGATGCTAGGCTAGCTACTTCAGCCAAAAAAGTTTGAAATTGGCCGCAGCCATCTTTGAGAAAATGGCGTTCCATGGGTGTCCATTTCCGTCACCAGCTAGAATGAGCCAATTAGGTTCCACGTTACAACGAGACAACATAGGTACATCGTTGATGAAGATTGGAGAGTGAGAGAAGGTATTTGTGAACGCGCTCCTATCGTTACAGGCGCAAATGTATTTAATTATTTGAGTTGGGATGGTGGTGGAGAAGTTTGCCCCTTGTCTCGAAATCCTATCATGTGATATTCATATGTCATGATAATAAACATGGCGAGTCAATATTGAGCAAGAATTCACTTAGCATACACATAAATGTGATCCCCACATGTAATGCTTTGAACTGAGCCGTTATGTGCGCAAAAGGCTGCCTACCCGACGAAAATGACTCTTAATAAGTAGACATGGGATGTAAGAAACGTGTGGATACCAGATATGCTATTTGTGCTGCACCCAGTGTGAATTTGCAGTTTAAACCTACATTTGTAGACAGACGAAATGAAGCCAACGCATATTATAGGCTTACCGGTAGAAGCGCGCATCCATGTGTTAGGCCTATGTTTCGAGCAGCATGCATTTTAAGTCTGCTGTCACTGTCGGAAACTTTTGCCGTTATCTACTGTAGGCTGTGACCCCCAACGCTGCGTTGTTATGAACTAGGCTACAGGTCTGCAGCTGAGCGTTTTAAAATAGATTTCATAGCCTAGCCTACACGACAGCGAGTAGGTTAATAATTGGGTTTAGTTAGAGAATTTCTTCGCATTTCCTAGAATGTCTTATCATACCTTGCCAACTCATACATAGTCTAATGCAAATAATAGTAACCTATTAGAACGACATTTGCTTTTTTCTTTTATTCACAACGCCTGGTATAATGATAATCCACAGGCATCAAGTATCGGTAACTTAATCCTAGTCGTCAGTCATTTTATTTATGTCTTCTAGAATGCGTTATCAACATGGACGCGCGAGGACGCTCGTGCCGAAATCGAAACTCGTGCATGAGCTGAGACAGCTCGTGCATGAGCTGTCTCGTGCATGCGCTGGTGCCGGATATGGTACAACCATGGAACGCCATTTTTTCAAAGATGTCGGCGGCCAAATGACATGCTAACTGGCTGAAGCTAACCCTCCAAATCCTGACCCCCTGGTAGCACCTCTCTGTTTCTCTGATGACAGGCTGTGTATAGGCAGTGTGTGTGTGTGTGTGTGTGGTGTGTGTGTGTGTGTGTGTGTGTGTGTGTGTGTGTGTGTGTGTGTGTGTGTGTGTGTGTGTAGTTTTTGGAAGGCCTGTATGTTAGTGGGGCAGTCCTGAAGATGGATTCTTTTTTTAGGTGTTGCCTGAGCTGAGGAAAGATCTCCACAACCTCCAGTCCCAGAAAAATGAGCAGGAGAGGAGAGCGAGAGAGCAAACCCACCAAGCTAAAGGTAGCCGTGTCCACTCAATCCAAGCTAAAGGTAGCCGTGTCCACTCACCCTCACCAAGCTAAAGGTAGCCGTGTCCACTCACCCTCACCAAGCTAAAGGTAGCCGTGTCCACTCACCCTCACCAAGCTAAAGGTAGCCGTGTCCACTCACCCCCACCAAGCTAAAGGTAGCCGTGTCCACTCACCCTCACCAAGCTAAAGGTAGCCGTGTCCACTCACCCCCACCAAGCTAAAGGTAGCCGTGTCCACTCACCCCCACCAAGCTAAAGGTAGCCCTGTACACTCACCCCCACCAAGCTAAAGGTAGCCGTGTCCACTCAATCCAAGCTAAAGGTAGCCGTGTCCACTCACCCCCACCAAGCTAAAGGTAGCCGTGTCCACTCACCCCCACCAAGCTAAAGATAGCCGTGTCCACTCACCCTCACCAAGCTAAAGGTAGCCGTGTCCACTCACCCTCACCAAGCTAAAGGTAGCCGTGTCCACTCACCCCCACCAAGCTAAAGGTAGCCGTGTCCACTCACCCTCACCAAGCTAAAGGTAGCTGTGTCCACTCACCCTCACCCCCACCAAGCTAAAGGTAGCTGTGTCCACTCACCCTCACCAAGCTAAAGGTAGCCGTGTCCAATCAATCCAAGCTAAAGGTAGCCGTATCCACTCACCCCCACCAAGCTAAAGGTAGCCGTGTCCACTCAATCCAAGCTAAAGGTAGCCGTGTCCACTCACCCTCACCAAGCTAAAGGTAGCCGTGTCCACTCAATCCAAGCTAAAGGTAGCCGTGTCCACTCACCCCCACCAAGCTAAAGATAGCCGTGTCCACTCACCCCCACCAAGCTAAAGGTAGCCGTGTCCACTCACCCCCACCAAGCTAAAGATAGCCGTGTCCACTCACCCCCACCAAGCTAAAGGTAGCCGTGCTCACTCAATCCAAGCTAAAGGTAGCCGTGTCCACTCAATCCCACCCTTCTCCTTTCTGATCTGTTTGTTATAGATGTTGTCACTTTACTTAATCTATTTACCAATTAAGTGATGAGTTTTTTGAGACCCTTTTTCTGCACAAGTTTATGGAGAACTACGAAGGAACTATTGTACTGCATCCTTGTATGTTTGTGTTTAGTGAAGATGAACTGTTGTACTGCATCCTTGTATGTTTGTGTTTAGTGAAGATCAACTATTATTGTACTGCATCCTTGTATGTTTGTGTTTAGTGAAGATGAACTTGATCATCAGACAACTTCTGGGGGACCGGAGCAGTGAAGACATCTTGTGAGTTTGCTGAGATGTTCAGATCACCTGGTCTACAGGGACTGTCCAGCGCTTCACCTGCGCCTGAGACAGGTGTGGTTGCTCACTGTCGTCTCTGTCCACACAGGTTAACTGCCGCAGATGACGCAGAGGAGGATGGGAATCTGCTGCTGGCTTTCGATGGCCTCCAGAAGGCAACCAGGTCTCTCTTTTCTCATGCACTTCCTTATTCTGACCTATAGAGGGCAGCAAGGTCTCTCTTTTCTCATGCACTTCCTTATTCTGACCTCTAGAGGGCAGCAAGGTCCCTCTTTTCTCATGCACTTCCTTATTCTGACCTCTAGAGGGCAGTTTTCTCATGCACTTCCTTATTCTGACCTCTAGAGGGCAGCAAGGTCTCTCTTTTCTCATGCACTTCCTTATTCTGACTCATGTCTGATAATTCAAGGAAAACTCCCTCCACCACGACAGGACCATGTTACCATGGTGAAAGTGATGTGTACTCTGATTTATCATCAGCGCTGTTTGTAAATGTTGTGTGTTTGTTTGTTTGTTTGTTTGTTTGTTTGTTTGTTGTGCAGGGTGATGGAGACGCAGCTGCGTGAGCAGAGGGAGGGCTTTGAGAGTCAGGTGGAGGTGTTGAGCTTTAAGATGGAGCACCTGCAGCGGGAGAACGAGCAGCTGCAGGGTCTCTTCCGAGAGAAGAGCGACGTCAACGAGAACATCCGCCAGGAGGTGGCGCGACTCACCGCCGAGAACATGGTGCACACACACACACACACACACACACACACACACACACACACACACACACACACACACACACACACACACACACACACACACACAGAGAGACTAGAATATGGTACACACACACACACACACACACACACACACACACACACACACAGAGAGAGACTAAGAATATGGTACGCACACACACACACACACACACACACACACACACAGAGACTAAGAACATGGTACACACACACACACACACACACACACACACACACACACACACACACACACAGAGACTAAGAATATGGTACACACACACAAAAATGAAGAAGTACCCGCACACTGTCCGGAAGGGATTTAATGACACAACGTTTCGACCAAAGCTGGCCAGCAGAGGACATTGAGAACATGGTGCATGTTTGCGTAGCTTGATGTGTTAAAGTTTGCGTAGCTTGATCCGTTAACGTTTGCGTAGCTTGATCCGTTAACGCTTGCGTAGCTTAATCCGTTAACGCTTGCGTAGCTTGATCCGTTAATGTTTGCGTAGCTTGATCCGTTAACGTTTGCGTAGCTTGATCCGTTAACGCTTGCGTAGCTTGATGCGAAAGAGCCCTTAAAAAGACCTGTTTATCAGAGAGTTTATTTAACTACGTGTGTGTTTGTGTGCGTGCGTGCGTGCATGTGTGCATGTGTGCATACGTGCGGGTGGGTGTGTGTCTGTATGTGTACGTGTGTGGGTGTGTATGTGTCCATAAGTGTGTGTGTCTTGATGATACAAATGTGTCTGCTGATTTCATTTGTTTATCTGGTGTCTATAAATACTGCTTGTGTGTGTGTGATTGTGTGTGTGTGTGTGTGTGTGTGTGTGTGTGTGTGTGTGTGTGTGTGTGTGTGTGTGTGTGTGTGTGTGTGTGTGTGTGTGTGTGTGTGTGTGTGTGTGTGTGTGTGTGTGTGTGTGTGTGATTGTGTGTGTGTGTGTGTGTGTGAGTGTGTGTGTGTGTGTATGTGTGTGATTGTCTGTGATTGTGTGTGTGTGTGTGTGTGTGTGTGTGTGTGTGTGTGTGTGTATGTGTGTCTCAGGTGATCCCTGAACTGAAGCAACAGGTCAGTGAGCTGCTCAGACAGAAGCAGGAGTTAGAGATCCAACAGCAGGAGGAGACCAGTCAGATGATGGGTACACACACACACACACACACACACACACACACACACACACACACACACGCATTTAAACACTCCATCAGTCTGAGTGTTTAATCCCATGCTTATGGAACTGCAGATGCATCATGGGACATGTCCTGTCTTTCCTTTTTTAAGGGCGCATTGAGGAGGTGTCATCCAGACTCCAGGCGGATCTCCAGGAGGAAAGCTCCCGCTGCAGGTCACTACCTCTCTGATCCACACACACACACACACACACACACCAGCACAAACTCCTGCAGCAAGTTACTATCCCTCTCTGATCCACCGTAAGCTCCGTTAGCACCTTTAATACCGTTAGCACCTTTAGCACCATTAGGACCTTTAGCACTATGCTTTAACACCTTTAACACGGTTAGCACCATTAGCACCTTTAGCACCGTTAGCACCTTTAATACCGTTAGGACCTTTAGGACTGTTAGGACCTTTAGCACCTTTAGCACCTTTAACACCTTTAGCACCTTTAGCACCGTTAGCACCTTTAGGACCGTTAGGACCGTTAGGACCTTTAACACTGTTAGCACCATAAGGACCTTTAGCACTATAGCACCCTTAACACCATTAGCACCGTTAGCACCTTTAGCACCATAAGGACCTTTAGCACTATAGCACCGTTAGGAACTTTAGCACTATAGCACTGTTACCACATTCAACACCTTTAGCACCGTTAGCACCTTTAGCACCGTTAGCACCGTTAGGAACTTTAGCACTATAGCACTGTTAGCACCTTTAACACCTTTAGCATCTTTAACACCTTTAGCACCGTTAGCACCGTTAGGAACTTTAGCACCGTTAGCACCTTAAGCACCATAAAGACCTTTAGCACCGTTAGCACCTTTAGCACTATAGCACTGTTAGCACCTTTAACACCTTTAGCACCGTTAGCAGTAGCAGAGCATGTAGGTCACTACTCCTCTCTGATCTCCTGCAAGCACCAGCACCGTTAGGACCGTTAGCATCTTTAGCATCTATAGCGCCTTTAGCATTTTTAGCGTGTGTGTGTGTGTGTGTGTGTGTGTGTGTGTGTGTGCAGGCAGTTTGAGCAGCAGCTGGAGGAGGTGCAGGCTCGGCTAGAGGAGCAGCAGGAGCAGCAGGAGCAGCTACTCAAGCAGCAGCAGGCCGAGCAGGAGGCCAAGAGCAGACTCCGGCAGGAGGCCTCCCGGCTCACCGCAGACAACATGGTGCGTGGGTGTGTGTGTGTGTGCGTGTGTGTGTGTGTGTGTGTGCATGCATGTGTGTGTGTGTGTGTGCGTGTATGTGTGTGTGTGTGTTTGTGGGTGGGTGTGTTTGTGAGAGGCCTCCAGACTCACTACAGAGAACATGGTGTGTGTGTGTGTGTGTGTGTGTGTGTGTGTGTGTGTGTGTGTGTGTGTGAGAAAGTGACGTTTCTGGCTCATATACTGTAGGGTCTGGAGGAGCAGCTGGACATGAAGGATCGACTCATTAAGAAGCTGCAGGACCAGATACGCTCTCTACAGGCTCCAGATAAGGGTACACATACACACACACACACACACACACACACAACCAGATACGCTCTCTACAGGCTCCAGATAAGGGTACACACACACCACACCACACCACAACACAACACAACACGCCACAACACAACACAACACAACACAACACAAACACAACACAACACAACACAACACAACACAACACAACACAACACAACACAACACAACACACACACCCACTTTGGGATACAGGTTACCTGTTGAGTTTGTGTTATGCATTCTTGATTCTCTCTCTTCAGCCAATCAGAAAGCAGCCCCCGCAGCGCCTAGAGAGTACCTGGGGATGCTGGAGTACCGGCGGGAGGATGAGCCCAAAATCATCCAGAACCTCATCCTGGGTTAGTGGAGAACAGCTCTGTGTCTTTAGAACCATCCAGAACCTTATCCTGGGTTAGTGGAGAACAGCTCTGTGTCTTTAGAACCATCTAGAACCTCATCCTGGGTTAGTGGAGAACAGCTCTGTATCTTTAGAACCATCCAGAACCTCATCCTGGGTTAGTGGAGAACAGCTCTGTGTCTTTAGAACCATCCAGAACCTTATCCTGGGTTAGTGGAGAACAGCTCTGTGTCTTTAGAACCATCTAGAACCTCATCCTGGGTTAGTGGAGAACAGCTCTGTATCTTTAGAACCATCCAGAACCTCATCCTGGGTTAGTGGAGAACAGCTCTGTATCTTTAGAACCATCCAGAACCTCATCCTGGGTTAGTGGAGAACAGCTCTGTGTCTTTAGAACCATCCAGAACCTTATCCTGGGTTAGTGGAGAACAGCTCTGTGTCTTTAGAACCATCTAGAACCTCATCCTGGGTTAGTGGAGAACAGCTCTGTATCTTTAGAACCATCCAGAACCTCATCCTGGGTTAGTGGAGAACAGCTCTGTGTCTTTAGAACCATCCAGAACCTTATCCTGGGTTAGTGGAGAACAGCTCTGTGTCTTTAGAACCATCTAGAACCTCATCCTGGGTTAGTGGAGAACAGCTCTGTATCTTTAGAACCATCCAGAACCTCATCCTGGGTTAGTGGAGAACAGCTCTGTGTCTTTAGAACCATATAGAACCTCATTCTGGGTTAGTGGAGAACAGCTCTGTGTCTTTAGAACCATCCAGAACCTCATCCTGGGTTAGTGGAGAACAGCTCTGTGTCTTTAGAACCATATAGAACCTCATCCTGGTAAATACATAGATAGATAGATAGATAGATAGATAGATAGACACATTATTGATTAAATGTTTGTTTAAGGGAAAGTAAGACTTTCCACTCAGTTGTCCAGTTGTGTTTAAGGAGCTATCCAGGTGTGTTACAGTGTAGAGAGAAGCTCAGGCTTGTGCTTGATTCCCTGCTGTCTGATCTCCCCTCACACACACACACACACACACACACACACACACACACACACACACACACTCTCACGCAGACCTGCGGCCGCGCGGTGTGGTGGTGAACATGTTTCCAGGGCTGGCGGCTCACCTGCTCTTCATGTGCGTGCGTCATGGCGACTACCTTAACGACGGGGCCAAGCTCAAGTCCCTGATGCACGCCATCATCACCGGCCTCAAGAAAGTCATCACGGTGAGACGCACGCACGCACGCACGCACACACACACGCACATCGCCGGCCTCAAGAAGGTCATCTTGCTGTCTAACACCTGTGTGTGTGTGTGTGTGTGTGTGTGTGTGTGTGTGTGTGTGTGTGTGTGTGTGTGTGTGTGTGTGTGTGTGTGTGTGTGTGTGTGTGTGTGCAGGAGCATCAGGAGGACTTTGAGGCGCTGTCCTTCTGGCTGTCCAACACCTGCCACCTGCTCAACTGCCTGAAGCAATACAGCGGAGAGGAGGTGAGACAGAAGCCCCCAGTGCTCACACCTGTCTCACTGCTACTGCACCTGTCTCACTGATACCACACCTGTCTCACTACTACCACACCTGTCTCACTGCTACTGCACCTGTTGTACTGATACCACACCTGTCTCACTGCTACTGCACCTGTCTCACTGATACCACACCTGTCTCACTGCTACTGCACCTGTTGTACTGATACCACACCTGTCTCACTACTACCACACCTGTCTCACTGATACCACACCTGTCTCACTACTACCACACCTGTCTCACTGCTACTGCACCTGTTGTACTGATACCACACCTGTCTCACTGCTACCGCACCTGTCTCACTGATACCACACCTGTCTCACTACTACCACACCTGTCTCACTGCTACTGCACCTGTTGTACTGATACCACACCTGTCTCACTGCTACCGCACCTGTCTCACTGCTACCACACCTGTCTCACTGCTACTGCACCTGTTGTACTGATACCACACCTGTCTCACTGCTACCACACCTGTCTCACTACTACCACACCTGTCTCACTGCTACTGCACCTGTTGTACTGATACCACACCTGTCTCACTGCTACCGCACCTGTCTCACTGCTACCACACCTGTCTCACTGCTACTGCACCTGTTGTACTGATACCACACCTGTCTCACTGCTACCGCACCTGTCTCACTGATATCACACCTGTCTCACTGCTACTGCACCTGTCGTACTGATACCACACCTGTCTCACTGCTACCGCACCTGTCTTACTGATACCTGTCTCACTGCTACCACACCTGTCTTACTGCTACTGTGGTGTCCGTGGACATTTGAGCTGGAGGGGATTGTGGTGTGTGTGTGTGTGTGTGTAGACGTTTGAGCTGGATGGGATTGTGGTGTGTGTGTGTGTGTGTGTGTGTGTGTGTGTGGACGGACTTTTGAGCTGGATGGTGTATTTCCCTTCACAGGAGTTCATGAAGCACAACACACCCCGTCAGAACAAAAACTGCCTGATGAACTTTGACCTTTCAGAGCACAGGCAGATCTTCAGTGACCTCGCTATCCGGATCTACCACCAGTTCATTGTTGTCATGGAGACCGTGCTCACCCCTCTCATTGGTACGGTGCATTTCTCTGGAGCATTCTGAATCTGGAGGTTTGGATGGATCATCCAATGAGACATACTTTATGTGTGTGTGTGTGTGTGTGTGTGTGTGTGTGTGTGTGTGTGTGTGTATACATGTGTGTGTGTGTGTGTGTGTGTGTAGTGCCTGCTATGCTGGAGCATGAGAGCCTGCAGGGCATCTCCAGCATGAAGCCAGGAGGGCGGCGCAAGCGCTCCAACAGCGTGTACGACGAGACGGAATCCTGCAGCATGGCCTCCGTCCTGCAGCTGCTCAGCGGTTTCCACGGCAACATGCTGCAGCACGGCATGGACGCAGAGCTGGTCAAGCAGACG
>NC_085003.1:34225599-34230599 GCF_963854185.1 Sardina pilchardus
TCCCACAGTCAAGACAGTTTTAGCGATGTTAACGGACGCAACGGTGGAATAAAACTATGTTCTAAATATACAGGTTATGAATACAAACGGGAGATAAGCGGGATAACGGCCTTCGAGGTCGACCGGTTCGATGGAAATAATGGCACGGCGGTCGGTTCTAGACCTCCACCTAGCCATTATTTCCATCGAACCGGTCACCTCGTCGGCCGTTATCCCTTACATAGATCTCTCTCTCTTCAGCTGTTATGTTAACGCAGCTCTCTCTCTCTTCAGCTGTTAAGTTAATATAGCTCTCTCTTTCTTCAGCTGTTAAGTTAATACAGCTCTCTCTCTCTCTTCAGCTGTTAAGTTAATACAGCTCTCTCTCTCTTCAGCTGTTATGTTCATATAGATCTCTCTCTCTTCAGCTGTTATGTTAACGCAGCTCTCTCTTTCTTCATCTTTTAAGTTAACACAGCTCTCTCTTTCTTCAGCTGTTAAGTTAATATGTCTTTCCTTCTGTGTCTGTGTGGCTCCAGTGCCGACTCTATGACCTGAGGGCCGACAGAGAGGTGGCCATTTACTCCAAAGACAGCATCATCTTCGGAGCCTCCAGTGTCGACTTCTCGCTCAGTGGTAAGAGCTCAATGTCGTATACCAACACAATACAGTAGGCTTCTAATGGACGTTAGCGCTAGTAATATATACCAACACAATACAGTAGGCTACTAATGGACGTTAGCGCTAGTAGTATACCAACACAGTAGCCTACAGTAGGCTACTAATGAACATTAGCTCTAGTACCAACACAATACAGTAAGCTAGGAATAAACGTTAGCGCTAGTAGTATATACCAACACAATACAGTAGGCTACTAATGAACAATAGCTCTAGTACCAACACAATACAGTAGGCTACTAATGAACGTTAGCGCTAGTAGTATATACCAACACAATACAGTAGGCTACTAATGAACAATAGCTCTAGTACCAACACAATACAGTAGGCTACTAATGAACATTAGCTCTAGTACCAACACAATACAGTAGGCTACTAATGAACGTTAGCGCTAGTAGTATATACCAACACAATACAGTAGGCTACTAATGAACATTAGTGCCAGTAGTATATACCAACACAATACAGTAGGCTACTAATGAACATTAGCGCTAGTAGTATATACCAACACAATACAGTAGGCTACTAATGAACATTAGCTCTAGTACCAACACAATACAGTAGGCTACTAATGAATGTCAGTGCTATTCAGTAATTTATTATGTTGATTATGCTATAATTCATTTAGCTTTTGATTGATATTGTAAACATAAGATATACTGTATGTAACCGAGATAAGTAAACAAAGCTTGTATCAGTTCTAGTCATTTGCCATAATAATTGTTAACATGTAAGCGTGTGGCTATGCAGGTCGGTTGCTGTTTGGTGGCTACAACGACTACACTGTTAACATGTAAGCGTGTGGCTATGCAGGTCGGTTGCTGTTTGGCGGCTACAACGACTACACTATCAACGTGTGGGACGTGCTGAAAGGCACTCGTGTGTCCATCCTGTTCGGCCACGAGAACCGGGTCAGCACCCTGCGGGTCTCTCCAGACGGAACCTCGTTCTGCACCGGGTCCTGGGACCACACCCTACGGGTAAGAACCGTACACACCCTACGGGTAAGAACCGTACACACCCTACGGGTAAGAACTGTACACACCCTACGGATAAGAACCGTACACACCCTACGGGTAAGAACTGTAAGACCAGTCCGTACACACCCCACGGATAAGAACTGTACACACCCTACGGGTAATAACTGTACACACCCTACGGGTAATAACTGTACACACCCTACGGGTAAGAACCGTACACACCTTACGGGTAAGAACATTAAGACCAGTCTGTTCCCCGGACAGTTTAAGACATCACATTTCTGGGGCTCATTTCGCACTCACAGAGACACAGCCTGTAGCCTTTCGTTAGCTCTTACATACGGGTAGCGATAGATAGACCTCCCTGTGGGGTTATGTGTCATGGGTGGAGATACTGTAGATAGGCCTGCCTGTGGGGTTATGTGTCATGGGTGGAGGTAGATAGGCCTGCCTGTGGGGTTATGTGTCATGGGTGGAGGTAGATAGGCCTGCCTGTGGGGTTATGTGTCATGGGTGGAGATGGATAGGCCTGCCTGTGGGGTTATGTGTCATGGGTGGAGATAGATAGGCCTGCCTGTGGGGTTATGTGTCATGGGTATTTGTAATGGAAAGTGAGACTCATTCAAGGAAGTTTCAAACACAATGATGAAGTAATTTCCTGCTGTTGATTTTAATTATTTTATGTGTGTGTTTTGTGTTTGATTTGCAGATCTGGGCCTGAGTGTGTGTGTGTGTGTCACATGCTGTATCACTATATGTGTGTGTGTGTGTGTGTGTGTGTGTCATGGAGAAGACTCAACTACTACTCCCGGCAACATTGTCAGATCACAGTTCATTTGGACATCATAGAGACATAGGCCTAGACCAATCAGTAGCGCTGCAGAGGCCCCTCCCACTCTCCTATGGGACAGACACAGAGGCCCCTCCCACCCTTCCACAGAGGCTCCTCCCACTCTCCTATGGGACAGACACACAGGCTCCTCCCACTCTCATTTGACAGACACATAGGCTCCTCCCACTCTCCTATGGGACAGACACATAGGCTCCTCCCACTCTCCTAGGACAGACACATAGGCTCCTCCCACTCTCCTATGGGACAGACACATAGGCTCCTCCCACTCTCCTAGGACAGACACGTAGGCTCCTCCCATTCTCCTATGGGACAGACACATAGGCTCCTCCCACTCTCCTAGGACAGACACATAGGCTCCTCCCACGCTCCTAGGACAGACACATAGGCTCCTCCCACTCTCCTATGGGACAGACACATAGGCTCCTCCCACTCTCCTAGGACAGACACACAGGCTCCTCCCACTCTCCTAGGACAGACACATAGGCTCCTCCCACTCTCCTAGGACAGACACATAGGCTCCTCCCACTCTCCTATGGGACAGACACATAGGCTCCTCCCACTCTCCTAGGACAGACACATAGGCTCCTCCCACTCTCCTAGGACAGACACACAGGCTCCTCCCACTCTCCTAGGACAGACACATAGGCTCCTCCCACTCTCCTAGGACAGACACATAGGCTCCTCCCACTCTCCTAGGACAGACACACAGGCTCCTCCCACTCTCCTAGGACAGACACATAGGCTCCTCCCACTCTCCTAGGACAGACACATAGGCTCCTCCCACTCTCCTATGGGACAGACACATAGGCTCCTCCCACTCTCCTAGGACAGACACATAGGCTCCTCCCACTCTCCTAGGACAGACACATAGGCTCCTCCCACTCTCCTAGGACAGACACAGCTCCAATAAGTCAGTCAGTCGGGAATCTGCCATGTTAGTTACAGGAACCGGATGCTCTGATATGAAATATGATTCCTACTGATGACGTGTGCACGGACCAGTATGGGAGCGCTGTTAGTATACTGGATGGATTCATTTATTTGGCCCGACCTTAGAAATGCAGCATAGTGCTGTTAGTATACTGGATGGATTCATTTATTTGACCCGACCTTAGAAATGCAGCATAGTGCTGTTAATATACTGGATGGATTCATTTATTTGACCCGACCTTAGAAATGCAGCATAGTGCTGTTAGTATACTGGATGGATTCATTTATTTGACCCGACCTTAGAAATGCAGCATAGTGCTGTTAATATACTGGATGGATTCATTTATTTGACCCGACCTTAGAAATGCAGCATACAGTAGTGCTGTTAGTATACTGGATGAATTAATTTATTTGGCCTGACCTCAGAGATGCAGCATATTACTGTTAGTATACTGGATGGATTCATTTATTTGACCCGACCTTAGAAATGCAGCATAGTGCTGTTAGTATACTGGATGGATTAATTTATTTGACCCGACCTTAGAAATGCAGCATAGTGCTGTTAGTATACTGGATGAATTAATTTATTTGGCCTGACCTCAGAGATGCAGCATATTACTGTTAGTATACTGGATGGATTCATTTATTTGTCCCGACCTTTGAAATGCAGCATAGCAATGTTAGTATACTGGATGGATTCATTTATTTGGCCTGACCTCAGAGATGCAGCATAGCAATGTTAGTATACTGGATGGATTCATTTATTTGACCCGACCTTAGAAATGCAGCATAGTGCTGTTAGTATACTGGATGAATTAATTTATTTGGCCCGACCTTAGAAATGCAGCATAGTGCTGTTAGTATACTGGATGGATTCATTTATTTGACCCGACCTTAGAAATGCAGCATAGTGCTGTTAGTATACTGTAAATTAAGGTGACCAGAACATAGGGGACATAATCCCAATAATGTGGAAGAAACAGAGACATTTTCAGTTTGATTATCAATCTGATTGAAATACATACAAGTTTTATCTTCAAAGAACAGGGACGTCTGGTCACCCTACTGTAAATGGAATAATTGATTTGGCCCTTTGACCTTTGACCTTAGAAATGCAGCATAGCGCAGTGTAATGGTGATGTAATGTGGTCAGCCCCCATATATTATGTCTATGTCAGCCCCTCCCTACAGCACAGTTTGAATAGTCACTGGCAGGACAGTTGAAAAAGAATGCATAGCCCAGAGATGTTGCATGAGGTCGGACATTTATGGAGCAAGAATAGTCCTTAGCAGAGGTACACTGAGAGTGGTCCCCAGCAGAGGTACCTTGAGAATAGTCAGCAGAGGTACACTGAGAGTGGTCCCCAGCAGAGGTACTTTGAGAATAGTCAGCAGAGGTACCTTGCTTTATGTATTGCTGTGCTCTAGGGTGTCTATCTATTTCCACTAGGGACTCGGTCTGGCTAACTTGAATCATGGTAGCCTACTGTATCTATGTTTGCTAAATGTGAGACTGTAGAAGAACTCATTCTAATGATATAGCCTACACACACACACGTTTTGATCACTTCAGTATAAGA
>NC_085003.1:34235599-34238099 GCF_963854185.1 Sardina pilchardus
TCTGAAATGTGGTGTGTGTGTATTGCTGAAGTGTGGTGTGTGTGTGTGTGTGTGTGTGTGTTTCTGAAGTGTGGTGTGTGTGTGTGTGTGTGTGTTTCTGAAGTGTGGTGTGTGTGTGTGTGTGTGTGTGTTTCTGAAGTGTGGTGTGTGTGTGTGTGTGTGTATTGCTGAAGTGTGTGTGTGTGTGTGTGTGTATTGCTGAAGTGTGTGTGTGTGTGTGTGTGTGTGTGTTTCTGAAGTGTGGTTTGTGTGTGTGTGTGTGTTTCTGAAGTGTGGTGTGTGTGTGTGTGTGTGTGTGTGTTTCTGAAGTGTGGTGTGTGTGTGTGTGTGTGTGTTTCTGAAGTGTGTGTGTGTGTGTTTCTGAAGTGTGGTGTGTGTGTGTGTGTGTGTGTTTCTGAAGTGTGGTGTGTGTGTGTGTGTGTGTGTGTGTGTGTTTCTGAAGTGTGGTGTGTGTGTGTGTGTGTGTGTGTGTATTGCTGAAGTGTGTGTGTGTGTGTGTGTATGTGTGTGTTTCTGAAGTGTGGTCTTTATTCATGCTGCAGCACCAGTGAGCTGATGTACGACGTCCTGGATGAGTCCTTACGCAGAGCCGAGATCAATCACAACATCACCTACGGTAACGCATACATCACAACATCACCCATCAATCACAACATCACCTACGGTAACGCATCACCTATCAATCACAACATCACCTACGGTAACGCATCACCTATCAATCACAACATCACCTACGGTAACGCATCACCTATCAATCACAACATCACCTACGGTAACACATACATCACAACATCACCTACGGTAACGCATACATCACAACATCACCTACGGTAACGCATACATCACAACATCACCTACGGTAACGCATACATCACCTATCAATCACAACATCACCTACGGTAACGCATACATCACCTATCAATCACAACATCACCTACGGTAACGCATACATCACAACATCACCTATCAATCACAACATCACCTACGGTAACGCATACATCACAACATCACCTATCAATCACAACATCACCTATGGTAACGCATCAATCACATCATCACCTATCAATCACAACATCACCTACGGTAACGCATCAATCACATCATCACCTATCAATCACAACATCACCTACGGTAACGCATACATCACAACATCACCTACGGTAACGCATCAATCACAACATCACTCACGGTAACGCATCAATCACAACATCACCTACGGTAACGCATACATCACAACATCACCTACGGTAACGCATCAATCACATCACCTATAAATCACAACATCACCTACGGTAACGCATCAATCACAGCATCACCTATCAATCGCATCATCACCTATAAATCACAACATCACCTACGGTAACGCATCAATCACAGCATCACCTATCAATCGCATCATCACCTATAATTCACAACATCACCTACGGTAACGCATTAATCACAACATCACCTACGAATCACATCATCACCGACGGTAACATAATATAACTATCAATCACAGCACCTACGATAACACATCACCTATCAGTCACGTCATCACCGACAGTAAGATAATATAACTAACAATCACAACATCACCTATCAATCATGTCATCACCGACGGTAACATAATATAACTATCAATCACAACATCACCTATCAGGGGGCAGCCGTGGCCTACTGGTTAGGGCTTCGGACTTGGAACCGGAGGGTTGCCGGTTTGATCCCCGACTAGTCCACGGCTGAAGTGCCCTTGAGCAAGGCACCTAACCCCTCACTGCTCCCCGAGCGCCGCTGGTTGGGCAGGCAGCTCACTGCTCCGGGTTAATGTGTGATTCACCTCACTGTTACCTCGTTTCGACCGCAGCGGTGCCGGTGCTGGTGCCGTGCCGGTGCCCAATCTCGAACTGGTTCTGCGTGTTTCGACCGAACAATGACAGGTGCTGGTGCCAAAAAGCCAGCACCGGCACGGCACCGTGAAATTGCTGGTCCCAGAGTTTGGGCTGTTACGTAATAAGGGTCGTGGCACCATGGCAACAGTAAATATACTGAACTGTCGTTTAAAAATGAGCGTAGCACTCTAGAATCTTTGGTTAACACTACGGTATGACGTTAGCAAAAGCTGACGTTAAACTAAATTAGCCTACGTAAGCTAGCAGGCTAACGGTATAACATAGTTTCACTGACAGCTAATATCTCAGACCAGACATTATAAGTGGGTACAACAATGGTATAACCAGATAGTAAATCGTTTATTTTCAATCTACTTTAAACAAATCCAAGCTAAATAACGTCACACAAATGGCATTTCAACCGATTCAGCAGTCATTTACCGATATCGGCAGCCATGTTTTTTTTTTGTTTTCACAGCTGATTCAGACGTGCGTCGGCATAGTAACACTCCACTCTAGTAACATTCTGCTCCGTGCTGAACCCTATGGAAATGCGTGCCGGTGCTGGTGCCGGTGCTTTACCAGAACCAGCTCAACGTCAGCACCGGCACCAGCACCGGCACAGCCCT
>NC_085003.1:34248099-34250599 GCF_963854185.1 Sardina pilchardus
GTATGCTAACGCTAACCTCTCACACAGAGCTGGGTATGCTAACGCTAACCTCTCACACAGAGCTGAGTATGCTAACGCTAACCTCTCACACAGAGCTGGGTATGCTAACGCTAGCCCATTACACACAGAGCAGAGTATGCTAACGTTAACCGCTTACACACAGAGCTGGGTATGCTAACGCTAGCCTCTTACACACAGAGCTGGGTATGCTAACGCTAACCTCATACACACATAGAGCTGGGTATGCTAGTGTTAATGCCTGCTTTATAGTGGTGAGTAGGCTAATGCTCACCTGATATATCATTGAGTAGGTTAATGTTAGCCTGATATATAGAGCTAAGTAGGCTAATGCTAATGCTAGCCTGATATATAGTGCTGAGTAGGCTAATGCCAAGGCTAGCCTGATATATAGTGCTGAGTAGGCTAATGCTAACCTGATACATACAGCACGTATTTGCTGTAGTATGTTGCCTGACATAATTTGTAGCTGATCCTCAATTTTCACTCAGGAATGTTGTCTAACGTTAATGATCACTGGGCAGCTGATTGTATGCTGCTGATTCCTATAGCTCTAAGTGTGTGTGTGTGTGCCTGCAGCTGATTCCCATAGCTCTGACTGTCTGTGTGTGTGCTGCTGATTCCCATAGCTCTAACTGTGTGTGTGTGGGCAGCTGATTGTGTGCTGCTGATTCCCATAGCTCTAAGTGTGTGTGTGTGTGTGCTGCTGATTCCCATAGCTCTGACTGTCTGTGTGTGTGTGTGTGTGCTGCTGATTCCCATAGCTCTAAGTGTGTGTGTGTGTGTGCTGCTGATTCCCATAGCTCTGACTGTCTGTGTGTGTGTGTGTGTGCTGCTGATTCCCATAGCTCTAAGTGTGTGTGTGTGTGTGCCTGCAGCTCTAAGTGTGTGTGTGTGTGTGTGTGTGTGTGCCTGCAGCTCGGGCTCCTTGAGGCTGGACGGGGTGAAGAGGAAGTGGGGTAAAGATGGCTACCTGCCCCAGAAGGAGGCTCCGGAGGAGAGCTCGGCCCCTCAGGACACCAGCGCCCCTGCACCTCAGCCCTCCCCCCAGCAGGGCGGCGCCCTCACCCCCCCGAGCGCTGAGCCCTCACAGGAGGAGCGGGGCAGGCAGCAGCTGGCCTCCTCTCTGTTCCTGGGCCTCAGCTCACACAACGCCACCAGCCTGGTGAGATGCTCTGCCTCATGACACTCAACACTCCCACATCCAGCACTCCCACCTTCAGCACTGCCCGCCCAGAACCACCTTCAGCACTCCCCGCCCAGAACCACCCGCCCAGAACCACCTTCAGCACTCCCCGCCCAGAACCACCCAGAACCACCTTCAACACTCCCACATCCAGCACTCCCACCTTCAGCACTCCCCGCCCAGAACCGCCCAGAACCACCTTCAGCACTCCCCGCCCAGAACCCAGAACCACCTTCAAATCTCACCCAAAAACTCATCTTAGACAGGCCTGCTCCCTTTAATTTTGATTTCATCTGATTTTACCATAACAACCCCACCTAATCTCTTAATCTATTTTATTAGTAGTATAATTATGTATATAAATTCTTTTTTTTTATTGTTGTTAATATTTTATTGTTGTGAATGTGTGTGTGCGAGGTGTCTTATCTATGATGTCTGTCTACACTGAACTCCTCCATTGTCCTCTTTCTGTGTGTGTGTGTGTGTGTGTGTGTGTGTGTGTGTGTGTTCAGATGGGGAAACCAGAGCCTTCCTGCTCCCAGCACTTCAGGAGGAAACAGAAAACTACTGACTCCGCCTCCTCCTCCTCAGGCTCCTCCCACTCCTCCCGTGATGCTGCCAATCACTTCCTGTACAGCAGCCTATTGGAGGAGGGCCCGGCCTCTCCCATCATGCTTACGCAGAACTCTGTGGCTCCGGCCAAACACGCAGAAGCCAATAGCGCGCTCTCGGAAAAGGACACGCCTTCTCTCCCAGCAGCCAATGGTGTAGCTGAGGGACATGAGCGGGAAGCCCCGCCCTCTCTCGTGACGACCAATGAGGCGCGGCCCTCAGCACGGGGCGGGGCTAGAGACTCTCCGCTCCTGATGGGCGGTATGGAGCTGGTGCAGCCCTGCACTGCGACCTCTGACCCCGCGAGCCCTGACTCCTCCCACTTGCCCCCAGAGCTGCGGAACCTCCCCTGCTCTGACTCCGCCCCCTTGGCGTCAGACGAGCGATTGGCCGTGACCTCCTGCCGTGTCCAGCGAGAGGACGCGCTGGTGCTGGTGCTGCTCATGGCCAACACGGGTGGCGCCGCCCTGCTGGACGTCTCTGTGGAACTGCAGTGCCCTCAGCTCAAGGTGGGGTCAAGGGGCGGGGCCTACCTGGCACAGGGAGCGCTCAGAGATACTGTAGAATGACATCATCATCGTTTAGCGCTCAGAGATACTGTAGAATGACATCATCATCGTTTAGCGCTCAGAGATACTGTAGAATGACATCATCATCGTTTAGCGCTCAGAGATACTGTAGAAT
>NC_085003.1:34270599-34300599 GCF_963854185.1 Sardina pilchardus
CACACACACACACACACACACACACACACACTCACACACACACACTCACCTGGAACAGAGCGCTCTGTTGACCTCTGACCTCTGAAGCAGGACAGGATGACCAGGAGCAGTAGCAGGACCAGTGCTGTTGCCGTGGCAGCAGATGCCATGCCGGTGTTCGGACTGTGGGTGGACGCGTCCATTCTGCACGTGCCCAGAAGCCCTCTCGGCTGAGCCAAGCGCCACTCTTCAGAACACAAGACCCACGGAAGCCTCCAGAAGTGAGATCTTATCCTCACGCAGGCTGTGGAGATGCCGTGATGGACTTCTATTGAGACGCACGGTCAGTTCTTATACTGGCATGAGACGCACGGTCGTCTCTGTGTCTCTGGCACTGTACCCAGCTGATAGGCCGACGCCCGTGGAGCCCCCCACTCTGCCGAGTCCTTGAGGAGAGATGTGTGTGTTTGGCCGGCGGCCATTTAATATGCCTTCAGCCCAGAGACCTTCATGCTACAGATGATCAGCATGCTTGTGCTGTCAAAACAAACCCCCTGACTGAATCCTACAGGTGTCCTCTGCACCGCGTTGGGTGTGTGTGTGTGTGTGTGTGTGTGTGTGTGTGTGTGTGTGTGTCCGTCCTCTGCACAGCGGTTCTGCCCAGTGGCCTTGGTCTTCCCGGGGTTGTGTTACGGCGAGGAACGTCCCCACATCAACATCCCCACATCAAAGGCTGCTGCGGAGAGCTTTGATATGATGCTGATATGACCAGAGACTGACCCCAGCTGATATGACCAGAGACTGACCCCAGCCGATATGACCAGACTGACCCCAGCTGATATGACCAGACTGACCCCAGCTGATATGACCAGACTGACCCCAGCTGGGTGCGGAGACTGGACTCTGTCGGACCAGCAGCGGTTCCACCACCTCCATCCGACTCGTCTCGCGTTTCCCCACCAGCCGACACGATACAAACGCAAGACGTTCTGTTTTTTTTTTTTTAAGATTATTTTTTGGGTTTTTTATGCCTTTATTTGGACAGGACAGTAGAGAGAATGACAGGAAGTGAGTGGGAGAGAGTCGGGGTGGGATCTGGAAAGGACCACGGGGCGGGAATCGAACCCGGGTCGCCAGCGTACGGTGCAGGTGCCCCAGCCAGTTGCACCACTGCCGGGGCCGCAAGACGTTCTGTTGAGATGTTCCAGGCATCACGTTTAATTGGCCGCTCTACATGATGACAAATAACAACATGAAGCTGTCCAGCTGGTCATGCCCAGAAGACTGGTCCACTGCAGGCCAGCACCCGGTCATTACTGCTGGAGGACTGCAGGCTCTGGTGTGTAATGCTGGAGTGTGTGTGTGTCGGAGTGTGTAATGCTGGAGTGTGTGTGTCGGAGTGTGTAATGCTGGAGTGTGTAATGCTGGAGTGTGTGTGTGTCGGAGTGTGTAATGCTGGAGTGTGTGTGTGTCGGAGTGTGTAATGCTGGAGTGTGTGTGTGTGTCGGAGTGTGTGTGTCGGAGTGTGTGTGTCGGAGTGTGTAATGCTGGAGTGTGTGTGTCGGAGTGTGTAATGCTGGAGTGTGTAATGCTGGAGTGTGTGTGTCGGAGTGTGTAATGCTGGAGTGTGTAATGCTGGAGTGTGTGTGTGTCGGAGTGTGTAATGCTGGAGTGTGTGTGTGTCGGAGTGTGTAATGCTGGAGTGTGTGTGTCGGAGTGTGTAATGCTGGAGTGTGTGTGTCGGAGTGTGTAATGCTGGAGTGTGTGTGTCGGAGTGTGTAATGCTGGAGTGTGTGTGTCGGAGTGTGTGTGTTTTGGCCCGGTGCCTGTGGTGAGGCATGAGGCCTGGAGACATCGCAGCTCATACAGCTGACCAGCCACGTTCATGTTCCGTCTGGCTGTGTGTGTGCTGTCCGGTCTGGCCTGGCCAGAGTCTGTGTGTGTGTGTGTGTGTGCAGTCTGGAGCTGTGTCTGGCGTCCAGTCTTGTGTGTGTGTGTGTGTGTGGTGTCCAGTCTGGCCTGCACTCTGCTGTGTGTGGCGTCCGGTCTCGCGTGTGAGGTGTGTGTGTGTGTGTGTGTGTGTGTGAGATGTGTGTGTGTGTGTGTGTGTGTGTGTGTGTGTGTGTGTGTGTGTGTGTGTGTGTGTGTGAGATGTGTGTGTGTGTGTGTGTGTGTGTGTGTGTGTGTGTGTGTGTGTGTGTGTGTGTGTGTGTGTGAGATGTGTGTGTGTGTGTGTGTGTGTGTGTGTGTGTGTGTGTGTGTGTGTGTGTGTGTGTGTGTGTGCAGTCTGGAGCTGTGTCTGGCGTCCAGTCTTGTGTGTGTGTGTGTGTGGTGTCCAGTCTGGCCTGCACTCTGCTGTGTGTGGCGTCCGGTCTCGCGTGTGAGGTGTGTGTGTGTGTGTGTGTGTGAGATGTGTGTGTGTGTGTGTGTGTGTGTGTGTGTGTGTGTGGTGTCCAGTCTGGCCTGCACTGTGCTGTGTGAGGCCTAAGGGCACAGGGATGGCTCCCTCACTGTCTCCATGGTAACGCTGTTCCAGAACAGAACAGTGGGGAGCCTATTATGGCCTGCCCTCACCATCGCATCATGCTTTTAAAAAAGACTTGGGACACGAGATGGACGATGAGACTCCCTCTCTCCCTCTCTCCCTCTCTCCCTCTCTCCCTCTCTCCCTCTCTCCCTCTCTCCCTCTCCTCCTCTCCTCCTCTCCTCTCTGTCTCTCTCTTTGTTGGACAGATACGGCATGTCCCTGAAAGGCATCTTAGAGTTGTTGTGCCCACGGGAATGTTTGGAGTGGGAGCTGAATCATCTCCTTGTGCTCGACCCCTCTAATATCTCTCACTCGCCAGCGACCTCCACACAGCCAACATGAGCTCACACACACACACACACACACACACACACACACACACACACGCCCGCCAGCGACCTCCACACAGCCAACATGAGCTCATCACAACGCAATTATCCAAAACACACCAAAGACGCCCTTTAAAGAAGAACACGTTTTATTCACAAGATCAGCTGATGATTCCTCTGAGAATGTTTACAGTGAAAAAGGGCAAGGAAACATTGATGACATTTTCTGAATAATAATAATAATAATAATAATAAAAATAAAACACAGAAGATATTTTAAAAATGCAAACAAAGAAGAGAATACTTCAATAGAACTGATAAAGATTTTGTGTGGAGGTGCATCAGGTTCTGATGCAAGAGCCGAGTTGTGTTGCTGTTTGGTCTCTTTCTCTGAGATGAGAGGCCTCGGAGCTGAGTTGTGTTGCTGTTGTGTTTCTTTCTCTGAGATGAGAGGCCTCGGAGCTGAGTTGTGTTGCTGTTGTGTTTCTTTCTCTGAGATGAGAGGCCTCGGAGGAGAGGCGAGGAGAGGCGATGAGAGGCCTCGGAGGAGTCGCCGTTCCCTTCCCATCATGCCCTGGTGGTTCTGTCACAGCTGCAGAAGCGCCCTCACAAAGCGCCCTGTTCCCTCCCATACACACACACACACACACACACACACACAAAGCGCCCTGTTCCCTCCCATACACACACACACACACACACACACACACACACACACACACACACACACACACACACACACACACACACACACAAAGCGCTCTGTTCCCTGTAGCGCTGAGCATCTTCTGTGTGTGGATGTCTTTTCAGTGAACAGTGAACACCATATAGAAATAGACATGACAGATATATAGCAACCAGTAAGGCACACAAGTACAATACATTTACCTTTAAAAAATAACAAAAGTGAAAGGTGAAATAAATTAAAAAAGAAAGTTTGACTTTGTGATTGTGCCATTCTCAGGACCCGCCCCCCGTAGCTTTTTAGTTCCCACCTCCTTACAGAGCCTCCTGTCATTCACAACGTCTCATCTCACACTCTCAATCTACTCTGGAGTGTATCATAAGTGTAACTACATTACTCTCAATCTACTCTGGAGTTTATCAGAAGTGTAACTTCATTACTGTTAATCTACTCTGTAGTTTATCATAACATAAGTGTAACTTCATTACTGTTAATCTACTCTGTAGTTTATCATAACATAAGTGTAACTTCATTACTGTTAATCTACTCTGTAGTTTATCATAACATAAGTGTAACTTCATTACTCTCAATCTACTCTGTAGTTTATCATAACATAAGTGTAACTTCATTACTGTTAATCTACTCTGTAGTGTATCATAACATAAGTGTAACTTCATTACTGTTAATCTACTCTGTAGTTTATCATAAGTGTAACTTCATTACTCTCAATCTACTCTGTAGTTTATCATAACATAAGCGTAACTTCATTACTGTTAATCTACTCTGTAGTGTATCATAACATAAGTGTAACTTCCCTTCATGTTTATTTGCATCATGTTCTCTGTTGGTGTGTATTCCCGGTATTCCCGGTATTCCCGGTCTGGTTTGCGCTGTGTGAGTCACAGGGCAGAAGTGTAACAGTTAACCACAGACGCCGGAGCATCAGCAAGCGACAGCCACGATCTGTTTTCCAGAAGGCCGAGTTACGCAACCCACTGCTCTGCAAGTCGGAACAAAGACGACATTCACAGGCGTGTGTTGATCTGTGTGTTGATCTCTGAACTGCTCTCATTCACAGGCGTGTGTTCATCTGTGTGTTCATCTCTGAACTGCTCTCATTCACAGGCGTGTGTTCATCTGTGTGTTCATCTGTGTGGTCATCTCAGAACTGCTCTCGACGGCCGTCTCTCCGCACGCTGCTCGTCTCTCTGTGGTGCCCGTGGGTCGGTCAGCGGCGGTCAGTGTGTGTGTGTGTGTGTGTGTGAGGCCTGAGCCCATGATGAGGGAGGAGAGCTCTGGGCGTGTGCGCTGGGTCCAGCCCGTGGTGCTGCTGGGTGCGTGTGTGCTCACGCTGATCAACTCTGCGGCGCTGCTGCTGCTGCTGCCACGACTGGACCATCTCTCCGCTCGACTGGACCATCTCTCCGCTCGACTGGACCACACAGACGGCCGTCTGCTGGAGCTCCGGAGCGCCGCCGGGATCAGCCCCTGGGACGGGACCCCCGGGGGGCAGCTCAGAGCCCTGCTGGGGCAGGAGGGGCAAGAGCAGCGCAGCCGGGGCAAAAGAAGCCACAGTGGTCAGCAGGGACACCAGCGGGCAGCCCATCAGGACACCATGATGATGGTCACCTACTCCATGATCCCGGTAAGCCTGACCACCACCCCTCACCCTGCATGACCCCTCAGTAGGACCCTCAGTAGGACCCTCAGTAGGACAGTAGGACCCTCAGCAGGACAGTAGAACCCTCAGTAGTACAGTAGGACCCTCAGCAGGACAGTAGAACCCTCAGTAGGACCCTCAGCAGTACAGTAGAACCCTCAGTAGTACAGTAGAACCCTCGGCAGTACAGTAGGACCCTCAGCAGTACAGCAGGACCCTCAGCAGTACAGTAGAACCTTCAGCAGTACAGTAGAACCCTCGGCAGTACAGTAGAACCCTCAGCAGTACAGTAGAACCCTCGGCAGTACAGTAGAACCCTCAGCAGTACAGTAGGACCCTCGGCAGTACTGTAGGACCCTCAGTAGAACCCTCAACAGTACAGTAGGACCCTCAGCAGTACAGTAGAACCCTCAGCAGTACAGTAGAACCCTCAGTAGGACCCTCAGCAGTACAGTAGGACCCTCAGTAGAACCCTCAGCAGTACAGTAGGACCCTCAGTAGAACCCTCAGCAGTACAGTAGAACCCTCAGTAGAACCCTCAGTTTGCTGTTCAGTCTGTTCGTGCTGCTCACCTGCTTCAGCTGTTTCATGTGAACGGTGTCTGGTAGTGAGAAGTGGGGACTGTGCTTCAGTTTAGTAATGAGCAGTAATAGTAGTAGTAGTAAGCAGGAGTATGCTTCAGTTTAGTAACACTATTTAGTAACGAGCAGTAATAGTAGTAGTATGCTTCAGTTTAGTAACACTATTTAGTAACGAGCAGTAATAGTAGTAGTATGCTTCAGTTTAGTAACACTATTTAGTAACGAGCAGTAATAGTAGTAGTAGTAAGCAGGAGTATGCTTCAGTTTAGTAATACTATTTAGTAACGAGCAGTAATAGTAGTAGTAGTAAGCAGGAGTATGCTTCAGTTTAGTAACACTAGTAATGAGCAGTACTAGTAGTAGTAGTAAGCAGTATGCTTTAGTTTAGTAACACTATTTAATGCACTTATCTGTTGGATAAAAACTGTTTTGTAGTCAGTTTGTTCTTGTTCTCATGAGTCTGTATCTCCTGCCTGATGGCTGAAGTGTGAACAGTGTGTGTCCAGGCCAGGGTGCCATGCGTCCTGTCTGATGGCTGTAGTGTGTGTCCAGGGTGCCATGAGTGTTGCGTAATGGCTGTAGTGTGAACAGTGTGTGTCCAGGGTGTGTGTGTGTGGTGTGTGTGTGTGTGTGTGAGTGTGTGTGAGGCCACGGCTTGCTCAGTAGATGAATGAGCCCTGCAGGCAACTGGTGTGTGTGGATCAAAGGGCTTTATTTCACACATTAGAGCGCAGGTGAACATTAATGAAACGTGAAACTCTCTGATCTCTAACACAGGGAGGGAGGGACATCCAAACACACACTGCAGCAGGCTCAGTGCTGCCAAAACAAACATGTTTGGCGTGTGTGTGCGTGTGTGTGTGTGCGTGTGTGCGTGTGTGTGTGTGTGTGTGTGTGTGTGTGTGTGTGTGTGTGTGTTTGTGTAAAGACCTAAGGGTGGGGAGGGAAGCTCCTCTGGCGGATGTGGGAGTTTTTGTGGATGTGCTGAATGCAGTGAGGCGTGACTGTAGTGTGTGTGTGTGTGTGTGGGGGGGGGGGGGATTCCTCTAACCCTCCCCTGACACCAACAGAAGAGCGTGACTGTAGTGTGTGTGTGTGTGTGTGTGTGTGTGTGTGTGTGTGTGTATGTGTGTGTGTGTGTGTGTGTGTGTGTGTGTGTGTGTGTGTTTGGGGAGTTCCTCTAACCCTCCCCTGACACCAACAGAGGAGTGTGACTGTAGTGTGTGTGTGTGTGTGTGTACGTGTGTGTGTGTGTATGTGTGTGTGTGTGTGTGGGGGGGCAGCAGTACTACAGGACTGTAGACTCCAGGGCGAGAGAGGATCCTCTGCATCTGATGACTATTGAGAAGAGCAGTTGAGTCTTACGTGCAGATGGCAGCCAGAAGTGGACCACTATTATCATTAGAAGTTGGACCTGAAGGTCATTTAACGTGAGAAATATATAATGTCCCGTTGTTTTCCTCAGACGAAGGTCATTTAACATGAGAAATATAACCATGTCCCATTGATTTCCTCAGACGAAGGTCTTTTAACGTGAGAAATGTAACCATGTCCCGTTGTTTTCCTCAGACGAAGGTCATTTAACGTGAGAAATATAACCATGTCCCGTTGTTTTCCTCAGACGAAGGTCATTTAACGTGAGAAATGTAACCATGTCCCGTTGTTTTTCCCTCAGACGAAGGTCTTCTCCGATCTGTGCAACAGCTCCAGAGGCATTTGTTTGACAGGTACTGACACACAGGGCTGTGGGGAGTTTTCCCTCCTTACCATGTCCCACTCCAGCAGAGTAGTGTATTATGAGAACAACAGCATGGTTATGGGTGTTCACTCCAGCAGAGTAGTGTATTATGAGAACAACAGCATGGTTATGGGTGTTCACTCCAGCAGAGTACTGTATCATGAGAACAACAGCATGGTTATGGGTGTTCACTCCAGCAGGGTAATGTATTATGCTGTATCCCAAACGACAGGCTGGTCACACCAGCACGATCAGCTTCCTCAGATGGTCACGCCAGCATGTCTAGCTGGTGGCCTAACCAGCTACACCAGCAAAGACCAGCAATAGCTGGAAGAAAACCAGCAAAGACCAGCTAAAACCAACTAAAACCAGCTACCAGCCTAAGCTGGTTTCTTGCTGTTTTTTTCAGCAGGGTGGTTTAAGATGGTCATGCTGGTTACCAGCCTGTCAAGCTTGACAAAGATGGTCAAGCTGGTTTTCTATAATGACCAACATAAGCTGGCGTAGCCAGTAAAAACCAGCAATGTAGACCAGCAACACCGACTAAAATGACCAGCTTGAGGTGGTACGACAATCAAAACCAGCTGTATTACCATCATAAGCTGGGTAAACCAGCTGAAGGTGTGTTTTCGCGAGAGTTTTGCTGGTCTAGCTGGTTAACCATCATAGGGTGGTCAAATAAGCTGGCTAACAAGCTGGTCAACCAGCAAACCACCTTTAGCTGGTCAGGCTGTTTTTTCCAGCAGGGCTGCTTTATTTAAAATGGTGCCCCACCCTACTGAGACAATTACATCTGATGAAAAGTAGAGGTGTGTAGCAGGAAAAATAACGTCCTTTTGGCAACAAGTTGAGACAGAGCTAGATTTCTATTTCCCTGTGGTGGGTGAGGCCCATTCACTTAGCAACCTCTATCACTTAGCAACCTCTGCTACTGTGTATCCACATCAAAGGAAGAACTAAACATCTCATTATACTCTCACAGCTCTGTTTGACTTCTTTGGAATAGCTGCTAATTACACCATAAGTTATAACTCTAAATGCAGTCTTTTACATAATGGAAATTATAATTAGGGCTGTCAAAAGAACTGATTCATTCATTCATTCATTCATATATTCATACTGTATATATTATTAGTATATAACCATTAGACTGTAACATGAAGAACCGTTCTTATTAGTATATAGCCATTAGACTGTAACATAAAGGAACCGTTCTTATTAATATATAACCATTAGACTGTAACATAAAGGAACCGTTCTTATTAATATATAACCATTAGACTGTAACATGAAGGAGCCGTTCTTATTAGTATATAACCATTAGACTGTAACATGAAGGAGAGAGAATGGTGGTGTTGATAAAAAATTAAGTGTTGATTACAATAAAGTCTTCTGCAATGTCTGCAGCAAGGAATTTGCATATCACTGGAGTTCGTCAACTCTAAAGTACCACATCAATGCAAAGAAATAGTGTTGACATTGAGAGGAGTGTTAATGAAAATAATAATATAAGAGTTTTGGAACTTAATGTCACTAATGCTGATTATTCAATGATTCATTAGAATTTGAATATTTAAAATACTATCACAGCAAAGTTATAATTGCAATTCATTTAGATTAATTCATCATAGAGTATGACTCTTAATCGACTGACAGCCTTAATTGTAATAAAATATGATTTTCGCAGGCATTACAATCAATATCTTTTTCTTTTTTTTAACAGGCCCACCTGGACTTCCTGGTAAAAGAAAACAACACAAAACACACATTTCATCTGTCTGTAATACTGCTCATCTCTCTAATGCTGTTCATCTCTCTGATGCTGCTCATCTCTCTAATGCTGTTCATCTCTCTAATGCTGTTCATCTCTGATGCTGTTCATCTCTCTAATGCTGTTCATCTCTGATGCTGTTCATCCCTCTAATGCTGTTCATCTCTGATGCTGTTCATCTCTGATGCTGTTCATCTCTCTAATGCCGCTCATAATGCTGTTCATCTCTCTGATGCTGTTCATCTCTAATGCTGCTCATCTCTGATGCTGCTCATCTCTCTGTTCATCTCTCTAATGCTGTTCATCTCTGATGATATTCAATGCTGTTCATCTCTCTCTGATGCTGCTCATCTCTAATGCTGCTCATCTCTAATGCTGTTCATCTCTCTAATGCTGTTCATCTCTCTAATGCTGCTCATCTCTCTAATGCTGTTCATCTCTCTAATGCTGTTCATCTCTCTGATGCTGTTCATCTCTAATGCTGTTCATCTCTCTAATGCTGTTCATCTCTCTCTAATGCTGCTCATCTCTCTAATGCTGTTCATCTCTCTGATGCTGTTCATCTCTCTAATGCCGCTCATAATGCTGTTCATCTCTCTCTGATGATTGCTTGATGGTGTTCGGACTGGTCGTGTGTGTGATGGTGTCCTGACTTTTCTGCTCAGGTGTGTGTGTTGTGTGATCAGAAACTGTGGTGTGTTGAAGCAGTGTGTGTGTGTGTGTGTGTGTGTTTGTCAGGTCCTGCAGGGCGAGATGGAGCGTCTGGAGTTCCCGGCCAGAAGGGCGACGCTGGAGAGCAGGGCAGGAGAGGGAGACGGGGTAAGACCCGGGGCAATTAATCAGGGCAGTTACAGAGTGGGGCAGATTCTTGAATTTCCCCTCGGGGATCAATTAAGTATCTACAGTATCTATCTAGATAGGCCCAGGGGCAATTAATCAGGGCAGTTACAGAGTGGGGCAGATTCTTGAATTTCCCCTAGGGGATCAATTAAGTATCTACAGTATCTATCTAGATAGGCCCTTGGGCAATTAATAAGGGCAGTTATTTGGTCAACTGGGATAGATATGCTGAGGGGGGATTCCTCAGGGAGGTTGACTGGGCATGATGTAGTTAACGGTGTATGATATGTCATGGTCCAGCTTATTGCTGACTGGCTACACAGCTGAGTGTGTGTGTTCCTCATGTGTGTGTAGAGTGTGTGTGTTCCTCATGTGTTCCTCATGTGATGAGTGTATGTGTGTGTATGTGTGTGTGTGTGTTCATGTGTACAGGCCCCTCTGGAGAGAGAGGAGAGAGGGGTGAGAAGGGCGATAAGGGAGAGCCAGGGGCAGCCGGTTGGAAGGATGAGTTCTCCAGCGAGGTTTTCTTACAGGGTAACACACACACACACACACACACACACACACACACACACACACACACACACACACACACACACACACACATATACACACACACACACACACACAACAAGGTTTTCTTACAGGGTAACATACACACACACACACACACACACACACACACACACAGACACACACACACACACACACAGACACACAGACACACAGACACACAGACACACACAGACACACACACACACACACAGACACACACACACACACACACAGACACACACACACACACACACACACACACACACACACACACACACACACACACACACACACACACACACACACACACACACACACACAGCACAACTCCCTCAGATGTGATCGGTAGTGATGTAGTATCAGATGTTATCTCTAGAGGGCACTACAGCTTTGCTCTCCTGTGACATGGCTGCAGGTCCCCCCGGCCCCATTGGACCTCCAGGTTTGCCTGGTCCTCCTGGTCCTTCTGGACCACACGGATCTCCGACCAACCAGACCAGCGCTGAGGAGGAGTTCTTGCTGTCCCCGTCTGGGGGTAAAGATTGGCCTGAACTTAACTAACCACCACCTCACTAAGATCAGCCTTAACCATCAGCCTGGCCTGCACTAACATCACTAAGATCAGCCTTAACCATCAGCCTGCACTGACCACCATCACTAAGATCAGCCTGCACTGACCACCATCACTAAGATCAGCCTGCACTGACCACCATCACTAAAGCCTACCTTACATTGCCAGACTTTGCAAAGATTTGGAAAAGATTTTTGAAAAACTACAGTCTCAGACCCTCTCACATCTAAAGACAATTCATTGAGTTTTTAGTCACAGTCTAGTCTCAGATTAGGATTTTGCAAAGACTGTGGGTCACTATTTACAAGACTGCTGCTAGATTCCTTCAAATTATTTCCATCGTGCAATAGGCTACACGTCATCATTCACAGGAAATCACATGATAGCCTACTCATATCAAAGTAATTTTTCGTGTTTCTGCAGGCAGCATTGTTTGATGTGTGACATCACTAACAGATATAGAGTTGTTCTGTCACGTAGAACAGCCGACTAATAAATTATAAGAAATGAAATAACAAATAATCATAAAGGCTACAGCTGTCGCCTATTTTGCCCCTTCCTGTTTCATGTTCGCGCAAGGTTACTATTGGTTTTTAATGTTCACGTCACTATTTGCATGAGCCACGACTGAAAAGACTTCCGATAATATCAAACATGTTTGATATTGTCGTAACGGCAAAACTAGAAAAAGACTGCCTCCGACGGACTTAAAACCGCTAAGATTGGCACCTTACACTAAACGATTTAGATGACGGGAGCGCGCTGCGATTTCAGAGTTCAGAGTTTCAACTCCCAAGATTTCCGCCCGATTTTGGAAATGTAGTCGCCGACTGTTAAAACAGACCAAAATCGTGCAATGTAAGCCAGCCTTAAGATCAGCCTGCACTAACATCACTAAGATCAGCCTGCACCACCATCACTAAGATCAGCCTGCACTAACATCACTAAGATCAGCCTGCACTGACCACCATCACTAAGAGCAGCCTGCACTGACCACCATCACTAAGATCAGCCTGCACTAACATCACTAAGATCAGCCTGCACTAACATCACTAAGATCAGCCTGCATTAACATCACTAAGATCAGTCTGCACTAACATCACTAAGATCAGCCTGCACTGACCACCATCACTAAGATCAGCCTGCACTAACATCACTAAGATCAGCCTGCACTGATATCAGTAAGACCAGCCTGCACTAACATCACTAAGATCAGCCTGCACTAACATCACTAAGATCAGCCTGCACTGACCACCATCACTAAGATCAGCCTGCACTGACCACCATCACTAAGATCAGCCTGCACTAACATCGCTAAGATCAGCCTGCACTAACATCACTAAGATCAGCCTGCACTAACATCACTAAGATCAGCCTGAACTGACCACCATCACTAAGATCAGCCTGCACTAACATCACTAAGATCAGCCTGCACTAACCATGAGATCAGCAGCCTTAACTAACCTTCAGTAAGATCAGCCTTAAATAAAACTCAACCTTAACTAACCATGACCTTCTTGAATTTCCCCTTAGGGATCAATAAAGTATCTATCTATCTGCCTCATTAAAGGAACACTCCACCGTTTTTTCATATTAAACTAAGTTATTCCCTTAACTAAGACGAGTTGATACATACCTCTCACGTTTCAATGCGTGCACTCAATGGCTCTGGCGCACGGCGCTACTTTGATAGCACTTGGCGCAGTAATATCCTCACTCACAAGTGAAACTGAAATCCAAGAGTGATGATATTACTGCACAGAGACAAAGTGCTCCCAGGTGCTATACAGTATAGTTATCCTTCTTACCCGCTTAGAAAAGCCACGTTTTATTTTGTCTCACCTATATACTTGGTCATGTAACTACTCGTAACTGTATTTTATTTATTTATTTATTTATTTTTAAAGATTATTTTTTTGGGCTTTTTATGCCTTTAATGTGACAGGACAGTAGAGATGACAGGAAACGAGCGGGAGAGAGAGTAGGGGTGGGATCCGGAAAGGACCACGGGGCGGGAATCGAACCTGGGTCGCCAGCGTACGGTGCAGGTGCCCCAGCCAGTCGCGCCACGGCTGGGGCCGTAACTGTATTTTAATAGGGAAAACGTGGAGGTGTTTGGTCGCTTCTAACTTCATCTCGGTATGGATCCTAGTGAATGAACTGGGCTAGCTAAGTGCTATCAAAGTAGCGCTGTGTGTATGGATCCTAATGAATGAACTGGGCTAGCTAAGTGCTATCAAAGTAGCCCTGTGTGCCAGGGCCATTGAAACGTGAGAGGTATGCATCAACTCGTCTTCAAGTTAATGGAATAACGTAGTCTAATATGAATAAACGGTGGAGTATTAATTTAAGTTAAAACTTAACTTCCTGTGGTCATGGCAGAAGGCCCCGGGTGCTGAGGGCAGGATGAGTAATAAACTTCTCTGATTTGTCAGCGTTGCCTGTGCCCACTCCCTCAGAAGCTGGGTTACAGAGAGAGGCTATCAGGAAGCTTCCTGAAGAATTCCCCCGGAAGGAGACAGGTTGGCATGGGTTTCATGCTGAAATGGTGTCTGTAGTGTCTGTTATGCCTGTTTTGGGTGGTTGGGTAGCTATGGACTAACCCCTCTGACTTCCTCAGGATCCTCTACAGTCTCCTCAGGACCTGGCACCTTTCTGGGACCTGGGATTGCGACTTTTAAAGATGCTACCGCTACGTCTGTTGGGACTGCAACCTCTAAAGATGCTACTGCTATATCTGTTGGGACTGCGACCTCTAAAGATGCTACCGCTATATCTGTTGGGACTGCGACCTCTAAAGATGCTACAGCTACATCTGTTGGGACTGCGACCTCTAAAGATGCTACCGCTATGTCTGATGGGACTGCGACCTCTAAAGATACTACAGCTACATCTGTTGGGACTGCGACCTCTAAAGATGCTACCACTACGTCTGCTGCGACCTCTAAAGATGCTAGCTCTTTGTCTGTGGGGACTGTGACCTCTAAAGATGCTAACGGTACTTCTGGTGGGACTGTGATCTCTAAAGATGTTATCACAATGTCTGCTGCGACCTCTAAAGATGCTACCACTACGTCTGCTGGGACTACAACCTCTAAAGATGCTAACGCTACGTCTGCTGAGGAGAATCTGTCCATTAGCTCAGGTGCCTCATGCTGTTCACATTTGAGTAATCCTGCAGGATCTAGCTAACCCTGTAGAACATGACTGCAGGATCTAGTTAACCCTGTGGAACATGACTGCAGGATCTAGTTAGCCCTGTAGAACATGACTGCAGGATCTAGTTAACCCTGTAGAACATGACTGCAGGATCTACGTAGTTAACCCTGTAGAACATGACTGCAAGATCTAGTTAACCCTGTGGAACATGACTGCAGGATCTAGTTAACCCTGTAGAACATGACTGCAGGATCTAGTTAACCCTGTAGAACATGACTGCAGGATCTAGTTAACCCTGTAGAACATGACTGCAGGATCTAGTTAACCCTGTAGAACATGGCTGCAGGATCTAGTTAACCCTGTAGAACATGACAGCAGGATCTAGTTAACCCTGTAGAACATGACAGCAGGATCTAGTTAACCCTGTAGAACATGACTGCAGGATCTAGTTAACCCTGTAGAACATGACTGCAGGATCTAGTTAACCCTGTGGAACATG
The DNA here is from genome assembly GCF_963854185.1 of Sardina pilchardus. Taxonomy (NCBI): domain Eukaryota; kingdom Metazoa; phylum Chordata; class Actinopteri; order Clupeiformes; family Clupeidae; genus Sardina; species Sardina pilchardus. The sequence goes on from NC_085003.1 coordinate 34,285,494, forward strand.
ACTGTGAGATTAACCAGTTGAGGTGTGATTCCTGTGTTTAGTTAGTGCTGCATCCATGCCACTATCCCAGGCAGTGACCCAAGAGACTCCGACTCAAACTCCAGACACACCTCTACAGAAATCAGGCATGTCACCCCAAAGCTTAACTATGTGTGTGTATTTCTAGTGATAATACAGAATTATAGTCAAGTCAAGTCAAGTTAAGTCACATTTATTTATAAAGCGCATTTTTGTATACACAAAGTGCACACCCAAAGCGCACCATAGTGATAGTGCAGAATTAACATTGGGAATTATGCATGAATTCAAGTGCTAGCATCCATTTATTAACGATTATTGAATGAATTGCTCTCATTCACAGACCTGCTTACAACAGGCCCAAGAGCACAAACAGCATCAGACACTCTTGAAGAAATGACCACAGCACAGCCAGGTAGTCCAGTGGTCTTACAACAGAAGAGACTCTGAATTACTAAATATGTTGTATAGCATTTGTAATCTGAAATACAATAACATAACTACAAATGAGAGTATTGAACTTCTTTACTCTGACTTTACTCTGCCATTATCATTGATATGTCTCTATGTCTAGTCGGGCCTTCTTCCACCCCATCAGAGGAGGCTTTCATCAAGGTGCCCGAGCCCCCTGTGGACAGTTCAGGTACTGCACACCTTTCACCAACCCTGTGGTTGACTCCTGGATGGATCGAGACCGAGTGAACTCTGTTTCCCCACAGACTTGGCGTCCTCCACAGCCGGCCCTGGAAAGGACTCTGGAACAAGACCAAGGTTCCAAACAACACAGCAAACTAATGAGGCCTCTGCTGTGGACATCTCAGGTACTTCTGATCGCTTACTCCTGCTGCAGCCTCTGGAGTAGTGGTGTAGTGGTGTAGTGGTGTAGTGTAGTAGTGGAGTAGGGTTGTAGTGGTGTAGTGTAGTGGAGTAGGGTTGTAGTGGTGTAGTGTAGTAGTGGTGTAGTGGTGTGGTGGTGTAGTGTAGTACCTATAAAACATTGTAACCTGTAAGGACTATATATGACGTTGTATGAGGAAAACGAGAAAGGGGCCACTTTCAAGAGTAAATCATACATGTTTTGTGTATAAAACACGTTACGTTTATTCTATATCTTTTCCATATGAGAGTGGTGTAGGTGATTGGGCTGCTGCTGCTGCTGGTGTAGTGGAATAGTGGAGTAGTGGTGCTTACTCCTTCTGCAGCCTCTGGTGTAGTGGTGTGGTGGTGTAGTGGTGTGGTGTTGTAGTGGTGTAATGGTGTGGTGGTGTAGTGGTGCACTGGTGTAGTGGTGTAGTGGAGTAGTGGTGTAGTGGTGTAGTGGAGTAGTGGTGTGGTGGTGTAGTGGTGTGGTGGTGTGGTGGTGTGGTGGTGGTGTAGTGTTGTAGTGGAGTAGTGGTGTAGTGTTGTAGTGTTGCACTGGTGTAGTGTTGTAGTGGTGTAGTGCAGTAGTGGTGTAGTAGAGTAGTAGTGCACTGGTGTAGTGGTGTAGTGGAGTAGTGGTGTAGTGGTGTAGTGGAGTAGTGTTGTAGTGGTGTAGTGCTGTGGTGGTGTAGTGTTGTAGTGGTGTGGTGGTGTAGTGGTGCACTGGTGCACTGGTGTAGTGGTGTAGTGTTGTAGTGGAGTAGTGGTGTAGTGTAGTGGTGTGGTGTAGTGGAGTAGTGGTGTAGTGGTGTAGTGGTGTAGTGGTATAGTGTTGTAGTGCTGTGGTGGTGTAGTAGAGTAGTGGTGTAGTGGTGTAGTGGTGTGATGGTGTGATGGTGTAGTGGAGTAGGGTTGTAGTGGTGCACTGGTGTAGTGGTGTAGTGTTGTAGTGGAGTAGTGGTGTAGTGCAGTGGTGTAGTGGTGTAGTGTAGTGGTGTAGTGGAGTAGTGTGGTGTAGTGTAGTGGTGTAGTGTAGTGTTGTAGTGGAGTAGTGGTGTAGTGTAGTGGTGTAGTGGAGTAGTGGTGTAGTGTAGTGGTGTAGTGGAGTAGTGGTGTAGTGTAGTGGTGTAGTGGAGTAGTGGTGTAGTGTAGTGGTGTAGTGGAGTAGTGGTGTAGTGTAGTGGTGTAGTGGAGTAGTGGTGTAGTGTAGTGGTGTAGTGTAGTGGTGTAGTGGAGTAGTGTGGTGTAGTGTAGTGGTGTAGTGTAGTGGTGTAGTGGAGTAGTGTTGTAGTGTTGTAGTGGAGTAGTGGTGTAGTGTAGTGGTGTAGTGGTGTAGTGTTGTAGTGGTGTAGTGGTGTAGTGTAGTGGTGTAGTGTAGTGGTGTAGTGGAGTAGTGTGGTGTAGTGTAGTGGTGTAGTGTAGTGTTGTAGTGGAGTAGTGGTGTAGTGTAGTGGTGTAGTGTAGTGGTGTAGTGTAGTGGTGTAGTGTAGTGGTGTAGTGGAGTAGTGGTGTAGTGTAGTGGTGTAGTGTAGTGGTGTAGTGTAGTGGTGTAGTGGAGTAGTGGTGTAGTGTAGTGGTGTAGTGTAGTGGTGTAGTGTAGTGGTGTAGTGTTGTAGTGGAGTAGTGGTGTAGTGTTGTAGTGGAGTAGGTGATTGGGCTGCTGCTCCTGCTGGGGAGGCGGGAGCTGCTGTGTGGTGCCGTACCCCCCCCTGCTGGTGTAGTGGTGTAGTGTTGCTTACTCCTGCTGCAGCCTCTGCTGTAGTGTTGCTTACTCCACATGTTTTATTTATTTATATCAGTCACATGTTCACATTAATGATATTGTTGTTTTTTCATACTGTATATTTTATGCTCACGTTAATGATTATTTGCTGTTTATTTGTTCAACCCCTGAATAACTGGCAACCAAAATGAAGGTTTTCAAGAAACAGTCAGAGAACATCCAGTGGAAATGCCTTCACAGGAAACAGTCAGTGAACATCCAGTGGAAATGCCTTCACAGGAAACAGTCAGAGAACATCCAGTGGAAATGCCTTCACAGGAAACAGTCAGAGAACATCCAGTGGAAATGCCTTCACAGGAAACAGGTATTTAACTGTAAATGGCAGGTGCTTCTCCTGAACACATGTCAACCACTGGGTGTTTAAGTATTGTGATTGATTGAGTATTATTGTGTACAATTAAGTAATTGTGTGGAATCTCATGGGGATTTGTCTTGTATCTTTGCTGACCCTTACACCCATGCTGTACACATACAGTATGAATCCACTTGAACCCAAACAGAGGCTTTGCACTGTAGGTTCTCTACCACCATACATGTCAAGAATGCTACAATAGAGGGCTGCCCCCCTAGGCCAGACTACTGTAAATCTTTTAAAGGATTAACATGTTCCCCATGTCCGCACTGAACTTGGACAATCAGCCTTTTATTACAATGCCCCCACCTCTTGAAACAGTCTTTATTACAATGCCCCCACCTCTTGAAACAGTCTTTATTACAATGCCCTCACCTCTTGAAACAGTCTTTATTACAATGCCCCCACCTCTTGAAACAGTCGTGCATTCCTCTTCCTCTATGATGTAGTATATATATTATGCAGTATATTATTGTGACCATTTAATCTCGTCTTAGTTGTAAATGAGAGATTCCCTCAATTAACTTTCCGAGAAACTAAATAAAGGTATGCCACTACTATGTGGCTTGACTTAGCTTCTCTCCTGAAAGTGAAGGTTTTATGAAGGTCTATCTGCCTGATTTCCCTCTTTAGTGTCTCCGACGGACGGCCCAGGAAATGATGTGACGAAGGCAGTTTTCCCGCCTTTACAGGAGGTCCCTTCAGCATCACCAGGTGCTTAAGAGAAAGGCAGTCATGGAGGAGTGGTCAGGGGATTGTGCTCCTGTTCAGAGTAGAGTCTTCTGTGGTCCTGTGTGTTTGCAGTAGTCTTCTGTGTTCCTGTGTGTTTGCAGTAGAGTCTTCTGTGTTCCTGTGTGTTTGCAGCTCTTCTGTGTGTTTGCAGCACAGACTTCTGTGTGTTTGCAGTAGAGTCTTCTGTGTTCCTGTGTGTTAGGCTCTTCTGTGTTCCTGTGTGTTTGCAGCAGGCTCTTCTGTGTTCCTGTGTGTTTGCAGCTCTTATGTGTTCCTGTGTGTTTGCAGCAGGCTCTTCTGTGTTCCTGTGTGTTTGCAGTAGAGTCTTCTGTGGTCCTGTGTGTTTGCAGTAGAGTCTTCTGTGGTCCTGTGTGTTTGCATCAGGCTCTTCTGTGTCGGTCATTAATGCCATGTTGTCCTCTGTTCCCACAGCAGACCCTGTGAGTGGCCTGCTTCCTGGGATGGTGGTGGAATTTTTCCACAACATGCTGGAGAACGCAGGTGCTTTATTCTTAAACTCAATTCATTACTCACACACTAGTGTTCAGTAAGCTTGCTTCCCCCATGAGCCCTCTGTGTTAGTGGCAGGTCGTGTTCAGTCACTTTCTGAACACTAGGAGTGTTAATTGGGCACATGGGCTGGGGTTTAGGAGTGTTAATTGGGCACATGGGGTTTAGGAGTGTTAATTGGGCACATGGGCTGGGGTTTAGGAGTGTTAATTGGGGACATGAGCTGGGGTTTAGGAGTGTTAATTGGGCACATGGGCTGGGGTTTAGGAGTGTTAATTGGGCACATGGGGTTTAGGAGTGTTAATTGGGCACATGGGCTGGGGTTTAGGAGTGTTAATTGGGCACATGAGCTGGGGTTTAGGAGTGTTAATTGGGGACATGGGGTGGGGTCCAGGAGTGTTAATTGGGCACATGGGCTGGGGTTTAGGAGTGTTAGTTGGGCACATGGGATGGGGTTTAGGAGTGTTCATACGTGAGACTGGGTATTTGCATACTACTGATGAAGCTACCTGCATCTCCTGGACATATTCCTGTCTGGCTCATATGTAGGCATTTGAACTCTTGTATTGTTTTACTTTCACACGGTTTCATGTCTCCCCTCGTCTTTAGGCTGGTCTACAGACACCCGAGGAGATGAAACAGTCAGAGAGGACGGCACTTCAGAGACACCAGGTACTAGCGGTAGCACCTGCAGAGTTTACTTCGGTACAGGCCTGCAGAACAGCTTTTGTAGGCTGTGTGTTTGACCAACAGGACCACCAGTGGTGTTTATTCTAGTAGTAGATCAGTGGTGTTTACTGTAGTAGATCAGTGGTGTTTACTCTAGTAGTAGATCAGTGGTGTTTATTCTAGTAGTAGATCAGGGGTGTTTACTCTAGTAGTAGATCAGTGGTGTTTACTCTAGTAGTAGATCAGTGGTGTTTACTCTAGTAGTAGATCAGTGGTGTTTATTCTAGTAGATCAGTGGTGTTTACTCTAGTAGTAGATCAGTGGTGTTTATTCTAGTAGATCAGTGGTGTTTACTCTAGTAGTAGATCAGTGGTGTTTACTCTAGTAGATCAGTGGTGTTTACTCTAGTAGTAGATCAGTGGTGTTTACTCTAGTAGTAGATCAGTGGTGTTTACTCTAGTAGTAGATCAGTGGTGTTTATTCTAGTAGATCAGTGGTGTTTACTCTAGTAGTAGATCAGTGGTGTTTACTCTAGTAGTAGATCAGTGGTGTTTATTCTAGTAGATCAGTGGTGTTTACACTAGTAGATCAGTGGTGTTTATTCTAGTAGTAGATCAGTGGTGTTTATTCTAGTAGATCAGTGGTGTTTACTCTAGTAGTAGATCAGTGGTGTTTACTGTAGTAGATCAGTGGTGTTTACTCTAGTAGTAGATCAGTGGTGTTTATTCTAGTAGATCAGTGGTGTTTACTCTAGTAGTAGATCAGTGGTGTTTATTCTAGTAGATCAGTGGTGTTTACTCTAGTAGTAGATCAGTGGTGTTTACTCTAGTAGTAGATCAGTGGTGTTTACTCTAGTAGTAGATCAGTGGTGTTTACTCTAGTAGTAGATCAGTGGTGTTTACTCTAGTAGTAGATCAGTGGTGTTTTTTCTAATAGATCAGTGGTGTTTACTCTAGTAGTAGATTAGTGGTGTTTACTCTAGTAGTAGATCAGTGGTGTTTTTTCTAATAGATCAGTGGTGTTTACTCTAGTAATAGATCAGTGGTGTTTACTCTAGTAGTAGATCAGTGGTGTTTACTCTAGTAGTAGATCAGTGGTGTTTACTCGGTCTTATGTGAGATTAACACTCAAGTGTCTTCCTCCTGCAGTGGATCCTGATAATCCTGGCAATACCATCCTGGAAACAGCTTTGGGATCCATGAAGGAGCAGAGAGGTACAGGATGACTGACTTTCCCAGAATGATATCTGTGTGTGTGTGTGTGTGTGTGTGTGTGTGTGTGTGTGTGTGTGTGTGTGTGTGTGTGTGTGTGTGTGTGTGTGTGTGTGTGTGTGTGTGTGTGTGTGTGTGTGTGTGTGTGTGTGTGTGTGTGTGTGTGTGTGTGTGTGTGTGTTTAAATGATGATGCCCCTTGCTGGGATGTCTTGCAGGTTTATCTACTACCTTCCCCCAAGACCAGACCCAGACAGAGAAGCCTTTGCTCTCCAGAGGCACCAAGAAGAGGCCTGAGAAGAAACAAGGTCTGCTGCTTTACACACATCCACCCACTCCCACACATCCACCCACTCCCATGCTATACACACACACATCCACCCACTCCCATGCTATACACACACACATCCACCCACTCCCATGCTATACACACACACACATCCACCCACTCCCATGCTGTACACACACACATCCACCCACCATCCTTTACACACACACACACACACACACACACACACACACACACACACACACACACACACACACACACATCCACCCACTCCCATCCTTTACACACACACACACACACACACACATCCACCCACTCCCATGCTATACACACACACATCCACCTACCCCCATACTTCACACACACACACACACACACACACACACACACACACACACACACACACATCCACCCACTCCCATGCTTTACACACACACATCCACCCACTCCCATGCTACACCCACTCCCATGCTTTATATACGTCCACGCTTCCCTTCTCCTGCTGGACACGCGTGTCCTCATGCGGTTTGTGCTTCGCTTCTCTTGGTCCAGAGTGTGTGATCAAAGTGATCTCCTGCCAGCTGAACGTGACCACCACTCAGAACACCTACGGGAGTCTGCTGCTGGACGCAGCGCAGCGGGGGGACACACACCTGTGGGTGGCAGAACACTTCTCAGGTACCTCCCACCTCCCACCTCCACCTATCAGCATTGTGCACTTATCAGGTCCCTCCCACCTCCACCTATCAGCATTGTGCACTTCTCAGGTACCTCCCACCTCCCACCTCCACCTATCAGCATTGTGCTCTTCTCAGGTACCTCCCACCTCCCACCTCCACCTATCAGCATTGTGCACTTCTCAGGTACCTCCCACCTCCACCTATCAGCATTGTGCACTTCTCAGGTACCTCCCACCTCCCACCTCCACCTATCAGCATTGTGCACTTCTCAGGTACCTCCCACCTCCCACCTCCACCTATCAGCATTGTGCTCAATGAGCAGCACACCAGCTAATAGGCTAACTGAAAAAGCACCATGCCAATCTCTAGGTATGGTGAAGGGTATGTGATGATGTGGGTACACCATGCCAATCTCTAGGTATGGTGAAGGGTATGTGATGATGTGGATACACCATGCCAATCTCTAGGTATGGTGAAGGGTATGTGATGATGTGGGTACACCATGCCAATCTCTAGGTATGGTGAAGGGTATGTGATGATGTGGGGCTATTTTAGTTGCAAAGGCCAAGGTAACTTTATCAGGATGCATAGTATCCTGGGTCCATGAAATAACTGGCCTTTAAAAATAAAAAATCTGCCTTCCTCTATGGGAATATAACATAGGGTGCAAATACTGATATTTTAAGCAAGAACATTTATTTATTTACGATACATTCCTCATTCACAAAGAAAGTTTGTATCCTTAAAGGCTGGATTTTCCTTAATTTTTTTAATTAAGGCATTAAGATCAATTTCCAAAAGATGATTTCATATTCCTCATTTTAGTCAACTTTAGCAAGGGGGCAAAAACGTATTCTCTCCACTGTATGCACACTCCCCGTGCCCACAAACTGACATTTCATATATGACCAGTGACCCCTACCTGTGCCCCCTGAGCCAGAGATCTCATATATGCACACAGCATGCCCTCTGAGCCAGAGATCTCATATATGCACACAGCATGCCCCCTGAGCCAGAGATCTCATATATGCACACTGCATGCCCTCTGAGCCAGAGATCTCATATGCACACAGCATGCCCTCTGAGCCAGAGATCTCTGTACACAGCATGCCCACTGAGCCAGAGATCTCATATATGCACACAGCATGCCCTCTGAGCCAGAGATCTCATATACGTATGCACACAGCATGCCCTCTGAGCCAGAGATCTCATATACGGTATGCACACAGCATGCCCTCTGAGCCAGAGATCTCTATACACAGCATGCCCTCTGAGCCAGAGATCTCATATACGTATGCACACAGCATGCCCTCTGAGCCAGAGATCTCATATATGCACACAACATGCCCTCTGAGCCAGAGCGAGCCTGAGCCTGAGCTAGCCAGAGCGAGCCTGGGTGCCATCCGATCCTAGCCCCGCCCACAACATTTGAGGTCGAGAAGTTCGGTCTGGCATTGCTCCGTTGTGGCGCAATTATGCTCGAATTTGTTTACATCAAAGATGCTGCTCTGATTGGTTGTAGGTCTATCCAATAGTTTGGTTGAAACACGCCCCATAATCACAGTCCAATGGAGCAGCATCAGACTCAGATTCCAACTAGAATGCTGAGTATGACAACGTCAGGCCAGCTGCATGCCCTCTGTCTGGTGACAGTGCTTATGTTCCGTCTGGTGACGGTGCTTATGTTCCGTCTGGTGACATTCCGTCTGGTGACAGTGCTTAATGTTCCGTCTGGTGACAGTGCTTATGTTCCGTCTGGTGACAGTGCTTATGTTCCGTCTGGTGACAGTGCTTATGTTCCGTCTGGTGACAGTGCTTAACGTTCCGTCTGGTGACAGTGCTTATGTTCCGTCTGGTGACGGTGCTTATGTTCCGTCTGGTGACAGTGCTTATGTTCCGTCTGGTGACATTCCGTCTGGTGACAGTGCTTAATGTTCCGTCTGGTGACAGTGCTTATGTTCCGTCTGGTGACAGTGCTTATGTTCCGTCTGGTGACAGTGCTTATGTTCCGTCTGGTGACAGTGCTTAACGTTCCGTCTGGTGACAGTGCTTATGTTCCGTCTGGTGACGGTGCTTATGTTCCGTCTGGTGACATTCCGTCTGGTGACAGTGCTTAATGTTCCGTCTGGTGACAGTGCTTATGTTCCGTCTGGTGACGGTGCTTATGTTCCGTCTGGTGACGGTGCTTATGTTCCGTCTGGTGACATTCCGTTTGGTGACGGTGCTTATGTTCCGTCTGGTGACATTCCGTCTGGTGACAGTGCTTAACGTTCCGTCTGGTGACATTCCGTCTGGTGACGGTGCTTATGTTCCGTCTGGTGACATTCCGTCTGGTGACGGTGCTTATGTTCCGTCTGGTGACATTCCGTCTGGTGACGGTGCTTAACGTTCTACTGCCGCAGGCCGGATGCTGGAGGAGTACCAGAGCATGGAGCACTTCGGCAGGAGGGTCCAGCGCAGGGTTCTGGACCTCAGGAGGTTCTACCAGGGCTGTGGACACGTGGTCCACAACGGATCCCTCTACTTTCACATCGCCGGCACCTACAGGGTTGCCAGGTATGCTGCACCGGCACGTCCCACCTTACATTAAAACATACTGTATATATAATGTTAAATGTAATGTATAAACACATATAAATGTTAATGTAAAACATATACTGTATGTCAGGGCTCCCTTGTAAAAGAGACTAAAGGTCTCAATGGGACTTCACCTGGTTAAATAAAGGTCAAATAAAATAAAATAAAATATATATAATGTTAAAAAATGCTTTAGAGGCTGCCAGATGCTTACTACAGGCGGCCAGGTACACACTCGACAGCCAAGTATACTGTATGTTGAAGTCGGGATAAGTCTTACAACATCTACAGAACCTACAAATACAGCAGATGTATTCAGATCAGCCATCGTTCCCCCCTCACATGGTTACTCAGGTTTAATCCTCACATGGTTGACCGTTTCCTTCCTCAGGTTTAATCCTCACATGGTTGACCGTTTCCTTCCTCAGGTTTAATCCTCACATGTTACCGTTTCCTTCCTCAGGTTTAATCCTCACATGTTACCGTTTGGTTCCTCAGGTTTAATCCTCACATGTTACCGTTTCCTTCCTCAGGTTTAATCCTCACATGTTACCGTTTCCTTCCTCAGGTTTAATCCTCACATGTTACCGTTTCCTTCCTCAGGTTTAATCCTCACATGTTACCGTTTCCTTCCTCAGGTTTAATCCTCACATGTTACCGTTTGGTTCCTCAGGTTTAATCCTCACATGTTACCGTTTCCTTCCTCAGGTTTAATCCTCACATGGTTGACCGTTTCCTTCCTCAGGTTTAATCCTCACATGTTACCGTTTGGTTCCTCAGGTTTAATCCTCACATGTTACCGTTTGGTTCCTCAGGTTTAATCCTCACATGTTACCGTTTCCTTCCTCAGGTTTAATCCTCACATGTTACCGTTTGGTTCCTCAGGTTTAATCCTCACATGTTACCGTTTGGTTCCTCAGGTTTAATCCTCACATGTTACCGTTTCCTTCCTCAGGTTTAATCCTCACATGTTACCGTTTGGTTCCTCAGGTTTAATCTGCGCACCGGGAGGTTACTGCCGTTGGCGGTGGAGGGCGCTCTCTTCCACGAGCTGTCGTATCTCTTCCACAACTCCAAGACCTACTTCAAGTTTGCGGCGGACGAGTTGGGCCTGTGGCTGATCTATGCGTCCAGTGTTGATGACATCATCATGGTGAGCCGGATTGAGCAGCAGTGGTTCTCCACGCTCGCTCCCATCAACACGTCCTACTCAAGACACCTGGCAGGCAACGCCTTCGTGGCTCACGGAGTGCTCTATGTGACGGACGCGGACGACAGCCGCATCACCTTCGCGTTTGACCTGCTGGAGAGGAAGCCGATTTCAGTGCAGCTGATCCTCCGGCCACTAGGGGGCGTGTTGGCCATGCTCTCCTACAGCCCCCGACACCAGAGTGTGTTCATGTGGGACAACAGCACGGTGAAGACGTGCAGCGTCCGCTTCTCCTCCGACCAGTGTGTGGGGGCATGGCCTCTCAGAGAACTCTCACCTTAGTGTGTGGGGGCATGGCCTCTCAGAGAACTCTCACCTTAGTGTTTGGACGCTGTGTGTATGTATTACTGCTTTCAGTTCAGATTACGTTTGTGAAATTTAACCCGGCCTGTGTATGCAAAGCCACCAAAGATTGAACACTTGAGCTATATGTTGCAACAGCAATCAACAAAAAAATTAAATATATTTTTTAAATAATGATATTTATGTATATACTGTATTTTACACATGTTGTCAAAGACATACTATTGATAACTAACTGTAGAAGACAAGTTTGTAGAGTTGTGAGTGCTATAGATTGTAGAGTTTGATAATGTAATGATAATGTAATGATTTGAGCTTTGTGAACTTGGGGACTAAATGCCTTTGGAAACTGCCACAAGGACTGCTTCATGTTTCTGTGTGTTCAGTGACGACGTGACAGCACTCTACTCCAGCGGCTGGTCAATGCAGAATCAGTCCAGTAGTTAGGCAGCCTACAACATACACACTCAACCCCTTAGTCCAGTAGTTAGGCAGCCTACAACATACACACTCAACCCCTTAGTCCAGTAGTTAGGCAGCCTACAACATACACACTCAACCCCTTAGTCCAGTAGTTAGGCAGCCTACAACATACACACTCGACCCCTCAGTCCAGTAGTTAGGTAGCCTACAACATACACACTCGACCCCTTAGTCCAGTAGTTAGGTAGCCTACAACATACACACTCAACCCCAAGTCGGGGCAGAAATCCTAACACGCTAGACTTTTGGTCATAACGTTGTGGAATGTCGCATGTTTTTACCCCATTGGGGCACCAGGGGGGGGTAGAGGGTGCTGCCCCCCCACTCCTCGACTGTGTTGATCTGAGTGGCCAGAGGGCACTACGCTGCTGATGTTGGAGCCCTTGGGGTTAATATGTGACATGTGGAGGAGATAAAGTTTACGGCTCATGATTAGTGTTGTGTGTTTCCTGATCCAACTCTCTGAGTATCCCAGAGCTGGAAAACACCTTATCAAACTCCAGCAATAACACCACGGGTTACCATGGAGACTGCTGCCCTGCTCTGTCCAGGTTCTGTTTATGAGGGGCAATATTCCCATTGGATCATACACACACACACACACACACACACACACACAGGGGCAATATTCCTTTGGAACATGACACGGTACTTTGTCATCTGGCTTTTTTATTATCATGGCATTGTATGCAGTCATAAATGAAGTCTTAAGTTCAAACTAAATATCCAGCCGTTTCAGAGTAACATTAACTTTAACATTAAGGAATTTTAAGCAAGTCAAGTCAAGTCAAGTCAAGTTTATTTATATAGCACATTTCATACACAGAGGTCATTCAATGTGCTTTACATTAACAAAAACCAAACAGTAATTATAGCAGATAAAAGCAAATGAAAAGTCTTTTAATATCCATAATCACTTCACACTATTTGTATGAAAATTAAAAAATAGTTTGTCCTGGCATGTACATATTTACAGAAGTGCAAAGCAGTTTAGAACAACACAGTGTGACGGTGGCTCGCTCTTCATCTCCTGTCCTGGCCCTAAGCAGGAAAATCACTTATCGCTTTATTATTATTATTATTACTTTTATTATTGAAGACTCAAGGCATTTATACTGTAGAGTCTTTGTTATTGAAGCCTCAGGGCATTTATAGTGTTTATGATGAAAGACTCAAGGCTTTTCTGGAGACTTTGTTATTGAAGACTCAAGGCTTTTCTGGAGACTTTGTGTACGGAACAGACGGGGGTTCCCTGAGGAACAGTTGTTCTCTTAAGCTACAAATCGGACGTCTGTGGGGGATCATCGTCATCATCCTCCTCGCGACGCTGGAGGTGATCATCCACGTCAGAGTTTTCATCTTCATCCTCTCCCTGCACTGACCCGTCACCATCATCATCAGTAAACTGAACCCCTCTCCGTGAAGCGTAGCCGCCAAGTGCATCTTCGTCTTCATCATCATCATCATCGTCATCCTCCTGCTCGGTGCGCTCGGGGATGATGCTGACCTCCACCTGGGGGTCGATGTCCTGCTTGAACCAGACGGCCTTGTAGCCCTCGTCGTCCTTCCTCTCTTTGGTCAGGATGGGCTTCACCTGAGGGAGCAATGAATCAGTAGGATTGGGAGAGTAGGAAATGTGCTGAGTCATGGTACTGTATGGTAGTTATGGGGGGGTATTGAGATAGTAGGAAATGTGCTGAGTCATGGCTCTGTATGGTAGTTATGGGGGGTATTGGGATAGTAGGAAATGTGCTGAGTCATGGTTCTGTATGGTAGTTGTGGGGGGGGGTATTGGGATAGTAGGAAATGTGCTGAGTCATGGTACTGTATGGTAGTTAAGGGGGGGGGGTATTGGGATAGTAGGAAATGTGCTGAGTCATGGCTCTGTATGGTAGTTATGTGGGGGGGGGTATTGGGATAGTAGGAAATGTGCTGAGTCATGGTACTGTATGGTAGTTATGTGGGGTTATTGAGATAGTAGGAAATGTGCTGAGTCATGGCTCTGTATGGTAGTTAAGAGAGGGGGGGGTATTGGGATAGTAGGAAATGTGCTGAGTCATGGTACTGTATGGTAGTCATGGGGGGTATTGAGATAGTAGGAAATGTGCTGAGTCATGGTTCTGTATGGTAGTTATGGGGGGAATATACTGTAGTTGGGTCGGGTTCAACAGATCTTCCCTCTGACTGCTCCGGCCCATACCACGGCCCAGCAGCAGGGATGTACTGATACCAGGAACAGAACTGTACTGGAGGCTAAACGCAAGTAAACGCGGTTTATCCACCTCTGAAATTTCAGAAATAGAGTTTATCCACCTCAATGTATATTGAAATTTCCATGTCTTTTACACTTAAATTTTATTTATTTTTTAAATTAGTATATCACCTATGGCAAAACAAAAAAAAGGATCATGCACACACACACACACACACACACACACACACACACACACACACACACACACACGTGATGACCTATGGCTTCACCTCTTTCTCGCTCTTGCTGCTCTCGGCTATGCTGGCGGTGTCGTCCCTGGTGGTCTCGTACAGGGGGGCCGCTGCTGCCCTGCTGACCGGTGCCTCCGCGGCGCGGGCGCGGTCCGGCTCGTCTGACGCCATCGAGTCGCCGTCGTCTCCGTCGTCGTCCCCGTCGCCCTGGAAACCTTTGTTGGAGTAGTGCACTCCGCCCTTCAGTCCAAAACCCCCTCCAGACTCCAGCTGTTAAACACAGGGGAGAGTCACTGCTGTGTGTGTGTGTGTGTGTGTGTGTGTGTGTGTGTGTGTGTGTGTGTGTGTGTGTGTGTGTGTAGCTGGCACATTACATTGCTATGTGGAGTTCCGTATGTAGGATTCATGTTGTCTTCAAAGCAACCACACAGCTCTCTTCCATTGACTTGCACAGTATTTAGAACAGCGCCACGTGTGGTGCAAAGGGAGATTACAAGAGACCCAGGCTAACACTAGTAAGTTAGCATGCTAACTTCAGCAGGCTAGACCCAGGCTAACACTAGTAGGTTAGCATGCTAACTTCAGCAGGCTAGACCCAGGCTAACACTAGTAGGTTAGCATGCTAACTTCAGCGGACGTCAGGGCAACACTTAGCCATTTTTAAATTACATTTCTGTCTTTACTTTCTCTTGCTATTTCTAGATTATTTTTCAAATGTTTAAAATACAGAAAACTCCACGCAGCACCGTTAAGGGAAATAAGCCGGTTTGTGAACTCACGTTGCTGTGGAAATGGCTGACTTCCTTGATCTTGCTGGCGTCTTTTTTGTGGCCGTTGATGTAGACGGCCAGGAGGACGATCATCACCACGGCGATGAGGAGCAGGATGCCAAGGGGCACGCCCACGGCAACCATGTCCTCCACACGATACGTCCCCGGCACCTGGATCACCGGATCTGCAGCACAGGACACAAACAGTTACACA
>NC_085003.1:34308099-34320599 GCF_963854185.1 Sardina pilchardus
GATAGAGAGAGAGAGAGATAGCCTGGCCATGTCCATCTGCGTTCAGGGACACATTAGTCTGGAACACCACAGTTCACTAGCGTTTCCATAGCTACACATTAGTCTGGAAAACCACAGTTCACTAGCATTTCCATCGGTCAGCAGACTACCTGCCCAATCAGCGACGAGAGGGGATGATGCCATAGTTTAGAAATCAAAAGTTACTTTTGGGAAACGGTAGTGGCAACGCCTCCAAACATCATACATTAATCAAAAGTGCCTGTAAACGGTAGTGGCAACGCCTCAAAACATCATACATTAGTCAAAAGTGGCTGTAAACGGTAGTGGCAACGCCTCAAAACATCATACATTAATCAAAAGTGGCTGTTGGAAACGTTGGTGGCAATGCTGGCAAACATCATAGATTTGAATTGGAAGAATGTGCATATTTACAGCAAAGGCAGACCCACATACATAGTGTCCTGACTGTGCTGGCTAGTGTTGGTTATTGCCAGTAAATAGGAAGTAACAGATTGGTTAGGCTAATGTTGGAAAGATTTCCCAATCGTAAGTGACCAGACTCTATTCCCTTGGTGAATGAGTTGTTTGCTTTACCAGGCCAGGAGAGACAGAGATGAATGGATAGATACTGTAGATGGAGAGAGATAAATGGATAGATAGATAGATGGAGAGAGATAAATGGATAGATAGCTAGATGGATGGAGAGAGATAAATGGATAGATAGCTAGATGGATGGAGAGAGATAAATGGATAGATAGATGGATGGAGAGAGATAAATGGATAGATAGATAGATGGAGAGAGATAAATGGATAGATAGATAGATGGAGAGAGATAAATGGATAGATAGATGGATGGAGAGAGATAAATGGATAGATAGATAGATGGAGAGAGATAAATGGATAGATAGATAGATGGAGAGAGATAAATGGATAGATAGATGGATGGCGAGAGATAAATGGATAGATAAATGGATGGAGAGATAGACTCTGGGTATGTCTTGTACACTAGAGCTGAACTCACCACTCAGGAGTCTGTAGGAAATCAAGGCTTTGATGAATTCATCCCCGTCTACAGCACGCAGACTCTCAGGCTTCAAAGGCAGAGGACCAGGCTGGACAGGAGACACACAGATACACACACACACTCATACACAGATACACACACTGTACTCATACACAGATACACACACACTCATACACAGATACACACACTGTACTCATACACAGATACACACACACTCATACACACATACACACACTGTACTCATACACACAGATACACATATTATACTCATACACAGATACGCACACTCACAGATACACACACACACACTCATACACACAGATACACACACTGTACTCATTCACACAGATACACAAATACACACACTTCTACTCAGATATACACAGACAAGAGATGCACTGCTTATGGTCCCCACAGCATAAGCTAGGGGCAGCTTACCGCTTGTTGTGTTAGGATGACCTGGCCCGTGTACCCTGTGTTCAGGCAGACTTTGGCTTGGCCGATGACCTCCGGGGTGCAGGGTTGAAACCATGGCGGCCGGTTGTCAACGTCTTTGACGGTGATTATGACCTTGGCAGTGGCCGTATGAGATGGTGGGGTAGACGTTTCTGTGTCCTAAGTGACAGTGAAACAGCACACACACACAAACGGTCTCACACTCTCTCTGTTTTAGCTTTTTTTTTTACATCTGTAGCCAGTCACTGGCATTCAAAAAACAGGATATGCAGTTATATTTCACAAATTTAGCAAAGTACTCTGACTGGTAAAGGCTGGCAAGGAAGCAAAACACAGACAAATCAGGGAAAGCACTGCCCTGTTAGGCAGGGTAGATTAGCAACATGCTGGAGAAATACGTTAGGCTACTATAGCCAACTCAGATTATTTGTTGACATCAAACTGTGGAATGAACACAAGTTTTCCCAACTGCTGTTACCGCTGTTCATTCTCATGAACTTTCTTCTTCTGTTTCTCATACATGAAGGTTAATTCAATTCAATCTTCTTAATGTATGAAATACTGTCGCTATAACTATGTATATTACCTTCTTTAGAAGAGACTGTTTCATAGTGATAGGGATTTAGAAGGGACTCAGAGGAAGATGAATGCCTCACTCACCTGGACAATCAAGTTGAATTCTATGCTTTTAACTGTGTCGTAATCCAGGAGCTTGCTCATCACAATATTTGCTGAGATGGGGGACTCCAGTTTGAAGTAGTCCTGTGTAAACCAAATGAACAGAGCCACAGTAAGAAGTCCTTTCTTTCTTTGAGAAGTTGTACTGTTTGTTTGCTGTATGAGTGCTGGTGATGGAGGAGGGGAGTGTGATGGAGTCACGGTGGTGGAGTGGTGGAGCATGTGTGGTGTGGGTGTGGCCAGGTATGGTGTGGGTGTGGCCAGGTATATAGGCATGTGTGGTGTGGGTGTGGCCAGGTATGTAGGCATGTGTGGTGTGGGTGTGGCCAGGTATGTAGTGCCATTACTACGGCTGAGTATGTGCCCTCAAGCTGCAGGGTTGGGGGGGGGGGGGTCGGATCTGGTAATGTGTGTGTTGGGGGGCCGGGGGAGATGGTAGGATCTGATAATGTCCGTTTGATATGAGGTGTGAGGGTGGGGGCAGGATCCAATAATGTGTGTGTGTGGGGGGAGGGGGTCTTACCTGGGGGGGGTCAATCCGGTAATAAAGTTTATCTTTATCTGGATCATTGGCCGAGATCTTGCATACTAGAGTATTCACTGGAAGCAGCTATGCACACATTAAACACACATTAAACACACATCAGTCATTTCATAACTTACAGTACAGTGTAACATTACATTTGGGGCAGCTTAAGCAGGTCCATGAGGACAGTGCATGAAGGAGTTGAGTGCTCACCTCATCGACTTTCACATCATAGGGGCTGTTCTGTTCAAACACTGGAGGATTATCATTTACATCGTCCACAAGGATTACGATGCTACCTGTGTCCGTCTAGGATGTAGAAGAGAAGTAATCAGTTACGCCAGCTAATGTAATTCAGTGGTGTGTGCACTGCACACAGTAACATGTACCATACAAGTCATGAATCAATGCCAAAAGACCTGTTTTCGTCCAGAGGAGCATAGCTGGCCTGTCTGTCATGTTCTTAAGGATTCTTTACATGTGCAGAGGAAGTGGATGTGAAACTGCAGTGCTCACATTTTTACAGCGTTTTGGGGGATGTTGTTGTTATTTCATGTTGTGTTCACCTGGTGTATGTGTTAGCATGTGTGCTCGTCCCTTAGTTGTGTGTGTGTGTGTGTGTGTGTGTGTGTGTGTGTGTGTGTGTGTGTGTGTGTGTGTGTCTGTGTGTGTGTGTGTGTGTGTGTGTGTGTGTCTGTGTGTGTGTGTGTGTGTGTGTGTGTATGTGTGTCTGTGTGTGTGTGTGACCACCTTGTTTGTGTGTGTGTGTGTTGTATGTGGCTACCCTGTTTGTGTGAGTATGATGTCAATACAAAGACAAAAAGACAAGTGAATAGTGTGATTTGTTACAATATTATATAATTATGCTGACAATTTTCATTTGATCTTTATCATTTAATGGGCAATTTTCTGTTGAAAACTCCACAATATTCACATGCAATGTTGACCTTTCCCAAAACATTTTCACAAAGCAAATTTTTAATTTTTTAATTATTTTGGTCTCTTCTGAATTTCTGATACTTGAATGACGGGGAGAACAACAATGTCACTTACGGTCTCATCACCTTTCTTACATCGAACCACCAGAGAATAACTTTTGTCTGCAGACTGAAACAACATTATCAAGGTGAACACAAGAATCATCCTCTCGTTGTTTTTCATTTAATTAATATATTTACAATTCAATGAACATATACCTCATAGTCTAGTGGTTTGTTCAGGATGACGCTTTTGTCCTGCATCCGAAATGTCCCGTTAAAGTCGTCTACTAAGGCGAGAGTCACATTGGTGTCGTCTCCGGTGACCGTGACCGTGATGATCTCATGCCCCACTGGTGTGTCCTCAGGAAATAAGGGGTCATAAGCCGGCAGAGTGCAGACTGCAGAGAGGCCACAGCAAGAAGAGGTGGACAACAGCATGCATCAGAGAGGAGAGAGAGCTAGTACCTTACCCCCCCCCCCCATCTTATTCACCCCGCTAGTACCTTACCCCCCCCCATCTTATTCACCCCCAGAGAGGAGAGAGAGCTAGTACCTTACCCCCCCCCCCATCTTATTCACCCCCAGAGAGGAGAGAGAGCTAGTACCTTACCCCCCCCCCCCCCCATCTTATTCACCCCCAGACCTCCGCGCCAGAGGTGGACAACACCATTCATGAGAGAGGAGAGAGAGCTAGTACCTTACCCCCCCCCCCCCCCCCCCCAATGATGCACGACCATTCAAAAACATGGTTTTCTAAAGATACTAAGGTTAATGCTAATTGGTGAAGTGTCCCTTTAATGCCTTAATTCAAAAAATGAGTAAAAATCCAACCTTTATGGACACCAATATTCTTTGATTTGATTCATTTATCATAAATAAATAAATACATGTTCTTCCTTAAATACAGGAGGCATACAGTAAGTATTTGACCCCTATGTTATGCCAGTTCCCTTGGCCTTTGGAATTAAAATAGCCCCACATCATCACATACCCTTCACCATAGCTAGAGATTGGCATGATGTTTTTTTCCAGTTAGCCTATTAGCCTGTTTGATGCTCATTGAGCTCTATGCAAATCAAACAGGCTAATAGGCTAACCGGAAAACACACCATGCCAATCACACCACACCATGCTATTTAGTAGGCTACTCATTCACTATGTCACTATCCCACTCAAGAGCAGGCTAATCATATATTAACTTACACAGCAGTTTGGTTCTTAAGTCCAACGTCACAGCCCAACAGCTTTTTTTTTTGTGAGAAGACATTAATTAGCGTAGCCAGAAGGTTTTTGCAACTTGTAAGCTTTGTCACCATCACCTCCGTTTTAGCGTTTGTAAAACAAAATCTCTAAACTTGAACAGAGTTATTACTGTAGCTGTGCAGCTAGGTGATATATTCAAGGGTAACATCCAGGCTTCCATGAAAAATGGTTGATTAGGTTGAGACAGCAAGTCAGCAGTAAGATGCCAATTTTCTTCAAGGCTACTCAGAACAGTGGAATCTTATTTTATTGTCAATCGAGAAAAACAAGTGAGTCTGAAAGCCATTGGACCCGGAAAGAGATGTATTATCCATTATCACATCATCGCTTAACTACCGAGTAGACCACTCACACACTATCCCACAGCAGTAGTCTACTCACACACTAACTCCTGTAGCAGTAGGGTACTCACACACTATCCCACAGCAGTAGACCACACACACACTAACTCCCACAGCAATAGACCACTCACACACTAACTCCTGTAGCAGTAGGGTACTCACACACTATCCCACAGCAGTAGACCACACACACACACTAACTCCCACAGCAATAGACCACTCACACACTAACTCCCACAGCAATAGACCACTCACACACTAACTCCTGTAGCAGTAGGGTACTCACACACTATCCCACAGCAGTAGACCACACACACACACTAACTCCCACAGCAATAGACCACTCACACACTAACTCCCACAGCAATAGACCACTCACACACTAACTCCCACAGTAGTAGACCACTCACACACTATCTCACACACTATCCCACAGCAGTAGACCACTCACACACTACAGTAACTCCCACAGCAGTAGACCACTCACACACTAACTCCCAGAGCAGTAGACCACTCACACACTAACTCCCATAGCAGTAGACCACTCACACACTAACTCCCACAGCAATAGACCACTCACACACTATCTCACACACTAACTCCCACAACAGTAGACCACTCACACACTAACTCCCACAGCAGTAGACCACTCACACACTAACTCCCACAGCAGTAGACCACTCACACACTAACTCCCACAGCAGTAGGGTACTCACACACTTACTCCCACAGCAGTAGACCACTCACACACTAACTCCCACAGCAGTAGACCACTCACACACTAACTCCCAGAGCAGTAGACCACTCACACACTAACTCCCATAGCAGTAGACCACTCACACACTAACTCCCACAGCAATAGACCACTCACACACTATCTCACACACTAACTCCCACAACAGTAGACCACTCACACACTAACTCCCACAGCAGTAGACCACTCACACACTAACTCCCACAGCAGTAGACCACTCACACACTAACTCCCACAGCAGTAGGGTACTCACACACTTACTCCCACAGCAGTAGACCACTCACACACTAACTCCCAGAGCAGTAGACCACTCACACACTAACTCCCATAGCAGTAGACCACTCACACACTAACTCCCACAGCAATAGACCACTCACACACTATCTCACACACTAACTCCCACAACAGTAGACCACTCACACACTAACTCCCACAGCAGTAGACCACTCACACACTAACTCCCACAGCAGTAGACCACTCACACACTAACTCCCACAGCAGTAGGGTACTCACACACTTACTCCCACAGCAGTAGACCACTCACACACTAACTCCCACAACAGTAGACCACTCACACACTAACTCCCACAGCAGTAGACCACTCACACACTAACTCCCACAGCAGTAGGGTACTCACACACTTACTCCCACAGCAGTAGACCACTCACACACTAACTCCCACAGCAGTAGACCACTCACACACTAACTCCCACAGCAATAGACCACTCACACACTAACTCCCACAGCAGTAGGGTACTCACGCTGGCCGAGGCCTGGGCTGAGGAGAGCCAGCAGCAGCAGAGCGCTGGGCAGCAGGGGTGCTGAGGAGCGACGGCCTGGACGGTCCATGGCCGATTATAGAACCACTTGTATGGAGACCGATTATAGAACCGCACTTCTGGAGAAGACCTGTTGGAGAACCACACGTCTACGGAGAAGACCCGATGGAGAACCGCACGTCTAGGGAGAAGACCCGATGCAGAACCACACGTCTAGGGAGAAGACCCGATGCAGAACCACACATCTACGGAGAAGACCCGATGCAGAACCACACGTCTAGGGAGAAGACCCGATGCAGAACCGCACATCTAGGGAGAAGACCCGATGGAGAGCCGCACGTCTAGGGAGAAGACCCGATGGAGAACCGCACTTATGGAGAAGACCCGATGGAGAACCGCACGTCTAGGGGAGCAGATCTGACCACAGCTGCGTCTCCCACGGCTGCCTGAGAGGGTGAGCAGGGAGGAGGCGTGCGGAGCCGACGCCCTTCAGACCGAGAGACCGAGAGGCTTATCGGCGTTTATGGCCGCTGCTCCACACAGCTGGACTTTCACCTCCATAAAAACTCTGTCCGCTGCTCGGAAAACACTGACCAGTCTTTATTGGGCTCCAGTAGATTGTCCCTTTGCTCTGGGCTGGGCCCTGCTCTCTGAGACATAAACAGGTGGACTGGAGTTGTTCATATCGGATGATACTGACTGATAGGAATTTGATAGTGTTAGTGAACCCTCTCTCTTGAAGGAAGTAGATCTGATCAACATCTCAACAGCAACAAAGGGTTTGTTTGTAGGTGAAAAGGCTGATTAAAATTAGCTTACTAATTCTACATTTACACAACTTATTTAAACTCTACTACACCATACAATTACATAAACTCTACACTCACCAATTAATGGTTTATTTAAACTCTACGTTCAACAATTACTTGGTTGATTTAAACTCTACATTCTCCCTTTACTTATTTCGAATCTTATTTCAATGCGTATGTTATTTAATGTCCACTGTCCCTTTTTAATAAAACAGTGGAAAACCTCATGATAGAGGAGAGTTCTGGAATGATCATCAGGTTATGGCTTTATGGCCCGTTCCTGTAAGTAATACGCCTGAGATAGTTGTGTGGGGCAGTTTTATGCCCCTGGTGATGACAGGTAGCTGGCAAGGGCATTTGAATCACTCTGAGGCCTCTCCACCAACCATTGGCAGCCTCTCAGAGAGAGACAGCAGCAACACTGGGGCAGCGGTGGGGCAACAGTGATTTGGCTATGGGACAATAGTGATGGGGCACTAGTGATGGGGCAATAGTGATGGGACAATAGTGATGGGGCAGTAGTGATGGGGCAATAGTGATGGGGTTATAGTGATGGGGCAATAGTGATGGGGTAATAGTGATGGGGTAGTAGTGATGGGGCAATAGTGATGGGGCAGTAGTGATGGGACACTAGTGATGGGGTAGTAATGATGGGGTTATAGTGATGGGACACTAGTGATGGGGCAATAGTGATGGGGCAGTAATGATGGGGCAATAGTGATGGGGCAGTAGTGATGGGACACTAGTGATGGGGTTATAGTGATGGGGCAATAGTGATGGGGCAGTAATGATGGGGCAATAGTGATGGGGCAGTAGTGATGGGACACTAGTGATGGGGTAGTAATGATGGGGTTATAGTGATGGGACACTAGTGATGGGGCAATAGTGATGGGACACTAGTGATGGGGTAGTAATGATGGGGTTATAGCGATGGGACACTAGTGATGGGGCAATAGTGATGGGGCAGTAGTGATGGGACACTAGTGATGGGGTAGTGATGGGGCAGTAATGATGGGGCAATAGTGATGGGGCAGTAATGATAGGGCACTAGTGATGGGGCAGTAGTGATGGGGTTATAGTGATGGGGCAATAGTGATGGGGCAGTAATGATGGGGCGATAGTGATGGGGCAGTAATGATGGGGCACTAGTGATGGGGCAGTAGTGATGGGGTTTTAGTGATGGGGCAATAGTGATGGGACACTAGTGATGGGGCAATAGTGATGGGGCAGTAATTATGGGGCAGTAGTGATGGGGCAATAGTGATGGGGTAGTAATGATGGGGCAATAGTGATGGGGCAATAGTGGTGGGGCAGTAATGATGGGGTTATAGTGATGGGACACTAGTGATGTGGCAGTAGTGATGGGGTTATAGTGATGGGGCAAAAGTGATGGGGCAGCAGTGATGGGGCAGTAGTGATGGGGTTATAGTGATGGGGTTATAGTGATGGGGCAGCAGTGATGGGGCAATAGTGATGGGGCAGTAGTGATGGGGTTATAGTGATGGGGCAATAGTGATGGGGTTATAGTGATGGGGCAGTAGTGATGGGGCAGTAATGATGGGGCAATAGTGATGGGGCAGTAGTGATGGGGCAGTAATGATGGGGCAATAGTGATGGGGCAGTAGCGTGTCATTCCTGCAGTAGTGCCCCATCAGTGTGTCAGGTCTGCAGTAGTGCACCATATCAGTGTGTAGTAGTAGTACACCATATCAGTGTGTAGTAGTAGTGCACCATCAGTGTGTAGTAGTAGTGCAGCATATCAGTGTGTAGTAGTAGTGCATCATATCAGTGTGTAGTAGTAGTGCAGCATTAGTGTGTAGTAGTAGTGCAGCATATCAGTGTGTAGTAGTAGTGCATCATATCAGTGTGTAGTAGTAGTGCATCATATCAGTGTGTAGTAGTAGTGCAGCATTAGTGTGTAGTAGTAGTGCATCATATCAGTGTGTAGTAGTAGTGCATCATATCAGTGTGTAGTAGTAGTGCAGCATTAGTGTGTAGTAGTAGTGCACTAGTGATGGGGCAGTAGTGATGGGGTTATAGTGATGGGGCAATAGTGATGGGGCAGTAATGATGGGGCGATAGTGATGGGGCAGTAATGATGGGGCACTAGTGATGGGGCAGTAGTGATGGGGTTTTAGTGATGGGGCAATAGTGATGGGACACTAGTGATGGGGCAATAGTGATGGGGCAGTAATTATGGGGCAGTAGTGATGGGGCAATAGTGATGGGGTAGTAATGATGGGGCAATAGTGATGGGGCAATAGTGGTGGGGCAGTAATGATGGGGTTATAGTGATGGGACACTAGTGATGTGGCAGTAGTGATGGGGTTATAGTGATGGGGCAAAAGTGATGGGGCAGCAGTGATGGGGCAGTAGTGATGGGGTTATAGTGATGGGGTTATAGTGATGGGGCAGCAGTGATGGGGCAATAGTGATGGGGCAGTAGTGATGGGGTTATAGTGATGGGGCAATAGTGATGGGGTTATAGTGATGGGGCAGTAGTGATGGGGCAGTAATGATGGGGCAATAGTGATGGGGCAGTAGTGATGGGGCAGTAATGATGGGGCAATAGTGATGGGGCAGTAGCGTGTCATTCCTGCAGTAGTGCCCCATCAGTGTGTCAGGTCTGCAGTAGTGCACCATATCAGTGTGTAGTAGTAGTACACCATATCAGTGTGTAGTAGTAGTGCACCATCAGTGTGTAGTAGTAGTGCACCATATCAGTGTGTAGTAGTAGTGCAGCATATCAGTGTGTAGTAGTAGTGCAGCATATCAGTGTGTAGTAGTAGTGCATCATATCAGTGTGTAGTAGTAGTGCAGCATTAGTGTGTAGTAGTAGTGCAGCATATCAGTGTGTAGTAGTAGTGCACCATCAGTGTGTAGTAGTAGTGCAGCATTAGTGTGTAGTAGTAGTGCATCATATCAGTGTGTAGTAGTAGTGCATCATATCAGTGTGTAGTAGTAGTGCATCATATCAGTGTGTAGTAGTAGTGCACCATATCAGTGTGTAGTAGTAGTGCACCATATCAGTGTGTAGTAGTAGTGCAGCATTAGTGTGTAGTAGTAGTGCAGCATCAGTGTGTAGTAGTAGTGCACCATCAGTGTGTAGTAGTAGTGCACCATATCAGTGTGTAGTAGTAGTGCACCATCAGTGTGTAGCAGTAGTGCAGCATCAGTGTGTAGTAGTAGTGCACCATCAGTGTGTAGTAGTAGTGCAGCATATCAGTGTGTCAGTGCACCATCAGTGTGTAGTAGTAGTGCACCATATCAGTGTGTAGCAGTAGTGCACCATATCAGTGTGTAGTAGTAGTGCACCATATCAGTGTGTAGTAGTAGTGCACCATATCAGTGTGTAGTAGTAGTGCACCATATCAGTGTGTAGTAGTAGTGCACCATATCAGTGTGTAGTAGTAGTGCACCATATCAGTGTGTAGTAGTAGTGCACCATCAGTGTGTAGTAGTAGTGCAGCATCAGTGTGTAGTAGTAGTGCACCATATCAGTGTGTAGTAGTAGTGCACCATATCAGTGTGTCAGGTCTGCAGGTCTACAGTAGTGCACCATTAGTGTGTCCGTTTGGACTCTGAGTGCGCTCTCTACTTTTCGACTACCTGACTGAACTTACACACCGGGCACAACCAAACTATTAGACAAAAGGTGCAGACGCCATCTCTACCCATTTATTATTATTCAATTATCTTTTTAAAAAGACTGTAATCTTTTTTTAAAAAAAGGTAATTGTGAGCACATTCTGGTGTGGCTCTCTTTATTTCCTCTCAGAGCTAATCACAACAGCACATGCTGGTGATGGGGCAGTAGTGATGGGGCAATGGGGCAATAGTGCTGGTGATGGGGTAGTAGTGATGGGGCAATAGTTATGAGGCAGTAGTGCTGGTGATGGGTTAGTAGTGATGGGGCAGTAGTGATGGTGATGGGGTAGTAGTGATGGGGCAGTAGTGATGGGGCAATAGTTATGAGGCAGTAGTGCTGGCGATGGGGTAGTAGTGCTGGGGCAATAGTTATGAGGCAGTAGTGCTGGTGATGGGGTAGTAGTGCTGGTGATGGGGCAGTAGTGATGGGGCAATAGTGATGGGGCAATAGTGATGGGGCAATAGTGATGGGGTAGTAGTGCTGGTGATGGGGCAATAGTGATGGGGTAGTAGTGCTGGCGATGGGGTAGTAGTGATGGGGCAATAGTGATGGGGTAGTAGTGATGGTGATGGGTTAGTAGTTATGGGGTAGTAGTGATGGTGATGGGGCAATAGTGATGGGGTTGTAGTGATGGTGATGGGGCAATAGTGATGGGGTAGTAGTGATGGTGATGGGGTAATAGTGATGGTGATGGGTTAGTAGTGATGGGGCAATAGTTACGGGGCAGTAGTGCTGGTGATGGGGCAATAGTTACGGGGCAGTAGTGCTGGTGATGGGGCAATAGTTATGGGGCAGTAGTGCTGGTGATGGGGTAGTAGTGATGGGTTCGTAAGGGTAGGAGCAGGCTTCACTCAAGACGTGTGAATAAATGATGATTATGCATTAGTGCTGCCTTCTTTCTTGTGATGGGGCAATAGTGATGGTGTGGCTCTTTATAACAACAGCAGGGTTGGGCCTCAGCAGAAGCCCTTTGTGTGCTTGTTGCTTATTGTGTTGGTTGGTAGAAAGCTACCAGTGCACACACACACACACACACACACACAGGCTTTATACAATGAGTTGAATTTTATTTAAGTAAAAAACATGGGGCTTTTCACAGAGGGAACACACAGTCAGACGGCGGTCTCTTCACACATGTACATTTGCAGGGAATTTACAGGGAGGTGGGCGGGTCTAAGAGTTGTTGATTGACAGCTTCTCAGCTTCCTGTTGGGTGTGGTGTGACACAACCCTGAGGCCCT